>NW_016162724.1:26399-32326 GCF_001687245.7 Rhagoletis zephyria
ATCAATATTTGGCCAGTAAAGTTACCCGTATCAATTTCAGGATGTAGATAAAGATCATAGCTGATTGGGTAAATGCTGTCGGGAAGCCGGTAACTCACAACTTCTGGTGTTGGTGTTGTAGTCTCCGGCAGCGCAGTGGTTGTTGTGGATGTGGCAACTGTTGGCGCTGTAGTTGCTGTGGTTGTGGCAACTGTTGGCGCTGTAGCAGTGGTCGCAATAGTGGTGGTAGTGCCGGCAGTTACAGTGGTCGTACCAGGCGTAGCGGTAGTAGCGTTTTCCAACTGATCCAATATATCGCGTACATCGTCTAGCTCAGCCTGCAGATTCGCCTTCTGAACAGCCAACACAATTGTGGACACCGTGAAGGCAGTAAGGGATATGCCCAAACAAATGGCTACTACTTTTGCCGTTATTATCATTTCTCGGGCACTTATGTGATATGTATTGGCGAGGAATATTTAACCGCATTCGCCGTTGTCCACACTAGAACTGTTCAAATAAGATGAACTAATTTTATTTGTCGATTTTACGTGTTGCCATTATAAGGATTATCTTATCTAATCGCGAATTTTTGTGCATTATAAATCGATTTTGATAATGTTGATAGTTATGCATGATTAAAGGAATGGGAAGCGTGTAACTGTATAAACGTATATGTATATTAGTCATTAATTAGCAGGTGATCAATAGTTTTATAAGCAGTTATGTGTATATATGTATATGTATCTTATTACTTTAAACGAGCATATGTATATATATATATATATCGTTCTCAATGAATTTTAAAGTTTTCTGATCTTTTTACTTAATATAAAAAATTAAGTCCCAAAGCGCTGATAGAACGTTGAAATGCTCGTATTTTAAAATTTCTTCATTTTTATACCATAACTTTGTATTTACTAAAACAATAACAGGTCGTTACGTATGCTAACGACCTTGCGGTAGTTGTGAGCGGAAAATTTCCACAAACTCTATGTACCAAATTCAATTAAAAGATGAACCAAAGAAAAAGTCCTGCTTCTCAGCCTGGCCTCTATTTAGACAGCCAGGCCGCACTCAAAAACGCTTGACTCGGTAACATGCGGTTTAAAAGCTAGCGGATTGTCGAAGATCTCTTAACGAGATTGGTGATGAGTCTGATCTTCACTTGGTATGGATGCGAGGGCACCTGAGCATACCAGGTAAACGAACTTGCAAGAAAGTTCTCATACCTGCAAGCTCATTCCAAGCGATCTCTTAAACTAGCAAGTTACAATTGGGCTGGTCTCAACAGTTGCAACAATATTAAAGTTACGTGGCCAAATTGCGACGAAAACGGGTCGACGTACCTCCTCGTGCTGAGCAGAGTGGACTTAGCAGCAGCCGTGGGTCGTCTTCCATCGTGGGCCATGCTTCCATCGAAAGGCACGCGGAAAGGTCCCAACCTCTCTATAACGACTTATGGAGTAGCCAGAGGCATTATGGCACCTATTATGTGAATGCTCCGCACTTATTAAAAGAAAACGAAAGTTCATGGATTCAAGAATTTTCGAAGACCTAACCGATATATCCGAGATAGGCATATGACAACTTTCCTACGGCCTAAGTGTGCTGCTGGGGTCACTGGCGCCCACTTCTACTTAACTTAACCTAACCTATTCTCAATAGACACCTATACGAGTATATGCTATAGATTTAAACTCAATCGGCTCAGAATTTTTCGAGTCTCGTGCGGAGCAGAAATTTGAACCATATTGCGTAATTCCAAATGATCGATAATTTTCTCCAATATATCGCGAAGATCAGGTTGTTTTATATTATCTTTAGTAATTCATTACAACACTAATTTCTTTTCAAATCTTTCAACTTGGACCACTCATCAAATACCAACATACGAGTAATTACTCGAGGATACTCTGAAATAGATTCATAAAAATTATAGACTATCCATGAAGGACCTTATTTATGTATGTACATATATTGAAAAGTAAAGTTAGAGTATAAAGCAAGGGTCACACAATTTGCACATTTGTACATTTTGGTAATCACAGAGTGATGTTGTCCAAAAATTTTTATCGAGAGTGGATTCAGCTTAGTAAAAAAATTTCCAAACAAGTGCTCTCTGTAACTGCCAAAATGTACAAATCTGTACAAAGGTATAAATCGTCTGAACCCCGCTTTAGACTATATTTTCAAACCGTATGGGTCTGCAAACACCTGCATTTTTTTAATTTTCGCAGAAGTAATTTAAAGTTACTAGTTTCATAAACTAAGTCCATTAACCAAAATTATTTTTTATTGATAACACAAAAAAAAACTTATATGACTTACCTTTGCGTACTTTTCCATAACGTACACACAATAAATCCAGTGTTGTCCCATAAAAAACTAGTATTTTCCAAATAGTAACACGAGTCATATACATATATATATGCTACATACAGTGACTTTACGGGTAGATATATTTCGATCACGTTTCTCATTTAAAAAAAATAAAATATTTCTTATCGACAATTTTCGCTGATTCGTGTAGCGTATTCTTTCAACTATTAGATTAACATGGCCCTAGACCACAGTGTGACGTGGAGATGAACAGTCGATAGAGAAGCGGAGCAACTGAGCTTAAGGTGGAAGGAGCTCAAAGCGATTGGCAGCAACAGACCCAGATGGTGCTATGCACCGCTTGAGATTAAAGAAAACGAAGAGAGAATAATGGAATATACTAGTTTTATACCAGTTTTATAACAGTTTTATAAAATGAACATGGCCAACATAGAGTGGGCTTTCGACACTACTGGCTATGAATCTATCTCAAGTGAAGATCAGAGCTGTGAGAGGCTACCCGCAGGTTGGGGTCATTTTTTGCTTTCTGTGGCCACTTGTGGTGGACGGCCTCTCAATCGCACTATACGGGTTTCGTTACGATGTTGACTTATGCATCCATAGCATGGTGGTATAAGACAATGCAAAAAAACTGCCATACTTCGCCTTAACAAACTGCAAAGATTGGCATATCTATCGATAACTAGATCAATAAGAAGACGTTCAACTGCGGCTCTAGAGTCGTCTCTAGGATGGACTCCTCTCCAAAGTTTTACTCATTACAACAGCCACGAGTGAGCTGCAGCTTCGGCTATCCAATGACGGCTTCTTCGCAAAGAAGCCTCACGCAGTTATTGTTGGGAAGATAATATAGTTGAAAATATGCGGAATCTCTGATTCCATGGCTAGAGCGATTTGCTTTGGCAGAAAGTTCCAAGTTATAGTCCCCGATCGCGATGTTTGGGCAAATGGTACCATGTACTTGATACATTGGTAGACAGACGGTTCAAGGATGGAGAACATAGCAGATGCAGGTTTTTTTGGACCTAGGATCAAACCTGCAGTTTCCATGGGCAAATAGCCCACGGTGTTTCAGGCTGAAATATAGTCATAATTTTGAACTTCTCAAATGAGAGATAAAATTGGCGCTGTTTTTTTTTTGTATAGGCTCAGACCAATAGTGGAGTGCACTGCTAAGTAAGAAGAAAACATGTTAAACTGATCGTTGTGTATTCAGCCTCTAGTCGCGATCAAACAAAGTTAGAAATACAACTTTGAAAAAAAAATCGTCTAACATTTCCTTCTTTGAGAAGGATTGTCCTCCTCCGTGATTTGTGCACATCAAAAATTGTGTGTGGAGAATCGAGAACTCCTTTTGAGGAAAAATATCTTCCTTGTCCTCTTTTTCAAGTTATATAGCATTGATGAAAGTTTTGAAAAATTTCGTTCAGAATATTAATACATACATATTTCCTAATCGTACGCAATCATTGCATTTAAAACTTTCAGTTAAATGATGTAAACTTTTGATTCAACTAACCGCCTGTGAAAGTTGAACTGTGTAAACGCCTTTAGCCTTATTCAACAATACGTTTGTTTCACACGAGCCCGCGGTATCCCAAAACAGTACAGAAAGCTTTCCTCACGCTATAAAGTAGGAAACAGAGAACGAATACGTTCCACTTTTGGATCGAAAATGTCTTCTTTGGGCCCGAAACAGCCCAGGCTTTTTTTCCGGGCACAAATGTGCAAAAAGTCAAATTGCCATAACAGCTGTTGTGGAAATGGAAAACGCCACAGAAAGCGTCTGGAACAAAGCTAATATTTAATAATATTTCCCACGGCGCCCCAATTACGTAGTTCGCACTCTCAATCGTAATTCGCACTCCAATTACCCTTCAAATTACGTAATTCGTGATACAAAATTTTCAAAATTCAGTTCCAATTACCATGCGAATTACGAACAAATCGCTGTCATCTCTAATTTTCATTGGACTAAACTAAACGCAGAGATAGAGAACTGTCAAATCGAATAAGTGAGAATGGGATAATTCGCGATCGTAATTGGAGAAGCGAACACAATAATTCACGGTGCCGTTGGAAAGCCATATTACCCTCTACAACACTGAAAGACTACCTAACGGCGCGTCTCCACAGGCGAAAATTATTGCCTACTATATGTCATTTTTTTTTTTTTGCCAAATATGTAAGTGTTTTCCGGAAAATTTGGGCACTTATTCTTATTACTTTAAACGAGTAATTCTTGTGCATATTTATATATATTAGGGTGATCCAAATTAATTAACGTAGCGAAATTATGAACTTAAAATTAACTAGTTGCTGAGAATGAAATTCTCCCACTTGGAAAACTTTTTTTAAATTTTAAAAGGTGTCGGTGGGCATTTGAAATTTTCTATGTAAATAAAATTAAAAAAAAGTTTGTTTCATTAAAAATGTCATAACCTTTGAACCGTTAACAAAAGTTATAGAAATGGGATACATGTTTTTTTCTGGGCATATTCTTGTAGGACAATACGTAAATTATCTAAAAAATTACCCTGAAGTAGGTTGTTTTAGAGACGATTAAGAGTATTAAATACGTTAATGAAATTTCTTTTGCAAATAATACAATGACAAATAAATAATAGTCAAAGCTTGTTAATATGTGGCGGACTTATAATTATGCAACGCAGTATACTATTAACTTGTTTGACTTGTGTTTAAATAAATTTTGAACTGTTAATTAATTCGGTATTTATGTGTTGAATTAATATAAAAAAATTTTGTGTTTTTAATGTGGATAATTTGTCCTCCTGGAGTGTTGAGAAATTCTGGTCACCTTAACAATAGACACCCACTCACTCGCACTTGATACTTACTTATTTGAATCATTTTAAACCCATTCAATTGAAATCACTCCATGCCCCTCGATTGCTTTTAATGCCCATTTCATTAACAACAAAATTTAAAAACACACAAATTTTAGTCACTTCATATCAATTAATCCAAGCCGCCGGTTTTCCCTCCACACGATAGCCATTATATGCCGCTGACGAGGAAGCCACCGCCGCCAACTCCGATCGCCGACTAGGTTCACCAGCCCAATACGACGGCGCCACTTCGTATGATTGCACCGCTTTATTGCTATTCCTAATCGCCGATAGAATGAGTAGGAATATAGCTAGTTTACCAATCAGTATCGATTTCACCAACAACAATTTCAACTTAGTAACCAGAAATGGCACAATAGCAGATTGTATAAGGAATGGCAGCACGAAAAGCGGCAACACCTTAGTGACCATATCATATTTCTTGCCGCGACCTAATCAAAAGAGCAAACAAACGATGGCATATTTCAATATTTGTATAATTTTTTGTTTATTTCATTCTCTATATCGTTGATATTCGTATTTCGCGAAATTAAATGAAGTAAAATGTTAGCCGATTGCGCCACTTACCTTCCTCCGAATTATCGCTCAACCAGCGCCCGCGCATTATTTCACGCAGGTTATCGCCATCCAAATTGACATTTACGATATCGTTCAGCATATCAAAGCTCACATTTACGCCAGGTCCGATTGCGTAGCGATAATGCTTATCGTCGTCGCTGAGCTGCACGTCGAGTG
>NW_016162724.1:33594-41043 GCF_001687245.7 Rhagoletis zephyria
CCGCGCATTATTTCACGCAGGTTATCGCCATCCAAATTGACATTTACGATATCGTTCAGCATATCAAAGCTCACATTTACGCCAGGTCCGATTGCGTAGCGATAATGCTTATCGTCGTCGCTGAGCTGCACGTCGAGTGTGGAGTGTGCGCTGTTAAGTGGCAGCTGCTGCATGCTGTTAGTGTTGTTGTTGTTACTATCGCTTGCGCTATCAGCATTTATATTTGCATTGTTAAAGTGTGTATTTATTTTTGTACGCTTGCCACTCGACTGCGCGCGATGATATTTACGTTTGCGCTTACGTAGCTTTGCTTTTAATAACAGCTTGAGTGCTTCAGTTTCGAGTGCGGGTGGCGGAATGGGCGTCGGCTCAGCAATGGCGGCCAACGAAGTTTGGTTCTTAAGTCTTTCGTTTGCTACAGTCACTGCTGTGCCTGGTGGCGCTGTGGCTTTTGTGGTGCTCACGTGCCGCGTGTAGGCGTTAGCAGCAGCATTTAAGCGTTCAATTAATCTTTTTTTGTACTCAGCTGAGGTGCCATTACCCATGTATGTGCTCCTGTAGCTCTTATAAATACCCCTAAACACATTTTTTAACGGTCGCTCAGCCTCATCGCTATGCGCTGGCTGCAACAATTGTTTGTGCGCTTCTTTGTAGTCATCGTTGTCATAATTTTCGGCAATGCTACGTCCTCTTGATGCTTCTGCGCTTATTGGCAGTGTTGTTGTTGTTATTGCTGTGAGGGCTTCATTATCGGTTGTGATTTTTGTTGCAGCCTCATCATTTGCATTTTCAGTCGCAAGCGCAAGATTTGTACTCGATTTGGTTTCACTCGTCTCTGTCTCAGCTTCAATGGCGCACAGAGTTTTCACATTTACATTCACAAATACAAACAGCGTCAATAATATACGAAATTTCGCAAACATTTTATTTTTTTTTTTTAGATTTTATTAAAACTGCAAGCGCGTACCCGTCTGCCGCCTAATGTACCAACAACCGTTGCCAATTTTTTTACGTCTTGTCACTCCAGATATCAACTTAGAAATGTGCTAGCCGCCGTAATGGTGTGCATTTTATTAACTCGCATCCGACAACATTGAACATTTCGCATCCAGCGAGTTTCATGGGAAAGCAGAAGGCAACACGTTCACCCAAATAGAGCTTCACAACTGGTGATTCTAGAATTTCCAGTCAACGTTAGCCAAGAATTCAATTAGTTAAGCCAATTTTAAAAAGTACAACAAGATGAAGCGCAAACTAGCTTCATGAAGATTGCAAGCCAATTATTTGCAACGAGACATGAATCTATGGCAAAGTGTCACTTGATGCAAAAGCACTTGTGGTTGGCCAACAGATTGACCGTATATATACTTTCTATTCTAACTAGGTTCTCAGGCGAAATAATTCCATACAGCAGTGGCGGAGCAAGCATTACTGCTATTGCACTGATTTTTCCACTTTCTACTTGGCGTGCTTCGCTTTCCATACCAACCAGCCAGCCAGCCTCTTGCAGAAAAAGTGCCGCCTCAGAACCACGTTAGCTGTGTATCGATAACTGAATCCGATCGATATATGTCCATACGTACTTATTTGTGCGCCAAAAGTAGGTCTTCATGCTACATAACGTTGATGTGTGTACAGATGTACATAGATGAAGAGTAATAGAAACACAATATGCATCGAGCGCATCCGTTAGTGAGAAGATATAAACACTTAACCCGTTTAAGGAGTGCAAAGAAAAGGCAAGCAACAATATGGCTTAGTTTGGGTGGGAGCAAACTTATTATGTAGACCCACAGCTTATTAGCTAACTAGGGATAAGTTTATGTAACTGTAACATCTATATAACATAAATTTCGACACTGTTCATTTGGCGATTCTACCGAACCGATTGTTTCAAATTTGCTTGAAAATTATTTGTTTAAAAATTTCCGTATTTGTGTAAACTTGTTGTTGCAATTTGAGTAGTTTTCGCATTTGAAATTCAACCTTTCAATAAAGATAAATGTGAAAACGAAAAACGAAATGATGAAGGAAAAATTTAAGATAAAGACGAAAATGAAAACATTAAGAATACAAAATGCGCGTGCGAAGACAGGATAAGAATCGAAATATATCCAGTCATCACAAATTTGTGTATCGAAAGTTATCTAAATATAGCGGATTATCCATGTTTATTGAGTTATCGTAATGTATCGAGTTATTCAATTTGATAAATGTTTATAAGGCGTTTCGAAATTTGTCGAAATGTACCGATAGTTATCGCGTTACAAAAATGTATCAAGTTAATGAAATTTTTTTTTTTATGATATTTTTGAAGAATCAAAATCTATCGCGTAATTAAATTTATAGAGCTATATAAGTTTATGGAGTTACCGAAATTTATCGAATTATCGTGATGTATGAAGTTCTTTGATATGAAAAAGAGAGTCAGCGGGGGGCAATTGACAGTTCAGAACTAGAGATTTTCCGCAAAGGGTACTTATGTGTGTGCACACGTGTTCATCAACAAAACAATTTTCTTTAGCCTAATTAATAACTTAGTTTCCAATAGAGTTTAAAATGTGATTCAACCTTGCTTTGGGTATAAAATTTAAAAATCCACAGCGGGTTCACCTGCTTTTTATTGTTCCATTTTTTCACATAAGGTGCTACCGAAGATCTTGAGTAAGCTATTGGAAAGCAATTCAATTGATGATTTGTTAATGCCTACACTATTTTCATTGAGATTTGCATAAAAAGCATATATGTAGTGAGTATATAGTCAATAGCTTATTGCTTTTTACCATTGATGAGCAATCAGTGTTGGCGGAAAATGCAGAGTAAAAGCTTTCATTTGTGCCGCAATCATTACGGTTTTCACCACTAAATATGTATAAATAAAATAATTGGCTGTAAAATATTTTGACGAACGGCATTGATATGTATGTGCATAGACACATCCGCTTGACAGTTACGGACTTAAATAGTTGTCCATGCGCAATGGCATACAAACAAATTTAATAAAAAAAAAACTTGTCGTGTATATTTGTAAAAACCTACTACTATGCATTTATGGGCTCGCATATCAAATGAATGACATGTGCCGCTGTGCTGATCTATGCATAATAATGTAAACCCTCGTATATATGTAGGTATGAATATTTTAGTTAAGTACACGCACTTAATCCAATGAAAGGAAAATTAATTTTCACTGCATGTACATATTTATTCTGTGCGAACACTTGAAAGTAAAAATGGAATATTTGAAGTATTTCATAATTTTTAAACTGGACATTATTTTTTGGCTATTTACATACTTGAGGGACTTTTTTTTTTTAATTTTTTTTTTTTAATTGGTGGTGCGAGTATGTAATATAATAACCTAAACTTTGATAAAAATCCTTCGCCGTTTACAATAAAAACCGCGCATAATTGACCAAACAGGAAATATCCTGTTTTGAAATTATCATGAGGTAGGCCGAGTTTCGGAATTACAAATAATAAACATATATCCATTTTTTAAATTACAGATAATTGTTATCTCGTTTTTACTTTTGTAGAGGCCACGAGTTGAAGTCTCGTTATGATACCACAGCTAAGATTTTTCACTCCTCAAAAACGCCCTATCTTTTGAACCCAATTCTGAGATAGGGCATTCTTCAACCAAATTCTGTAGTAGGGCGTTCTTGAAAAGTTTTCTGAGAAATGGCATTTTCGAACTGGCAGGCGAGATAGGTCGATCTTAAACTCAGGTCTCGATTAACATGAATACATACATACATACATACGTATATGCATTTGCCAAAAACATAAACATTTGATAATTAAAAACGAAAGCGTTCATTCGCCCAAAATGCAAACTTGCATTTGTCGCTTGCTTACCTATTTTGTTAAACACTGGAAATGACGTCATCTATGCACGTTTGCATATACTGTACATACTAAATATGTCTATGTATGTATGCAGTTATGTATGTAAGCTACCTTGTTATAGAATAGACATTGCAAACCCTATGCGCTGTCATAAAAAGTACGTGAGGGCTTGTAAATAAATAAATTACTTATATATAGGAATAAATATTTAGATATTCATATGTGCATATTTATGTAAAACAATGGATGTATAGAGGAATTTCTAGTCACCTAAATACTTACTAAATAGAAAAAGACCGCAGTTCTCTCTTTAAATAAATGCAGACATTTAATTAGGATTAAATGCGCGTGCAGCAATAATTTTGGATAATTATTTTTCAATAGCTACCTAAAAAAATGTATTCACCCAGTTAACAAAATTTGAATATGATATAAAGTTTTTTTCTTATATGGTACTCGATCATAAAGATGCTGAATGAAGATACGATCATAACATATAAACTACCATTTAGCATGCACACACACACGAAAGTCTTTATGTTATTCCTATAAAACTAAAATTAAACCAATAAAACCCACACGAACTTACTAACTAATACTTAAAACCTAATGCATATCCTTCAAAGCTATACTACATGCAAGGAATGCAGTGCTTTAACCAAAACGGTAGGAGTCGAAGCTTCAAAGTTGATACAAAATTTAGAAAACTCGACAAATTTCCATTAAAATTTAGAACTTTTCAAAGTAAATTTTTGAACCATTTTTAGATACATAATTTAATCTAGAAAGTTCAGTTCTTAGCGGGTTGATTTTTAAGAATTTTCTTGTCTGACGGATTTTTGAATTTGTTATGACATGAACGCCAGATTTTATAAATTGCAATTGTTATATAGAAAATACCTCAAAATCCGTCCGCAAAAAAATTCAAAGACATTTTTTTGAACTTTTCCAAAATTTGAATCAAGTTTGAAGCTTTGCTTTACATGCTTATGTATGTGTACGGTATTGGTTAAAGCATGAAAAACATTAAAAAAAAAATTACAAAAAAAAAATTCACTTGAAACAAATTTTGAATATTAAAAAAAATTAACATGTGAACACTTGTTCGAGTCCCTGTATAAAACAGGTGGTAATCTTAACGAGCCAAAATAACATTTACGTGAATTTTGTTCTTGCTTCTGATCTCTAAAGCTATTTTACAAGCTTTTATTAACTTGCTCTGTATGTATGTAGGTTGTTAGGGGCAAATAGTGCAATCAATTTTTGACAAACTTTCCGATGACCTAGGGGCTTGAAACTTCACAGCTGGCTCAGAACCCGATGACAATGCAATACAAAAGATGAGTTAGTCCGATAGGTGGCGCTGGAGTCGAGATATTTGAAAACCCCTATTCGTGGACCGATATGATTAATATTTGGGATGTATATTAACTACATGAAAAAGAATAACTATTAAAAATTTCCTCGATAGGAGACGTACGAGTCGATATATTTGGTAAACCAGCATTTACGGTCAAATTTCGGTCTCATATTTAGAAAGCATGCTTCAAAAATATTTGTTTTTACTATAACTTATGAAATATTATACTGGGACATGTGAAATATAAACAAAAACTTGCTTCCAGATTCATCGGTCCATCCTTTTCTAAAAGATTCTAAAAGTTTTGGGGCTATTTCATAAAGTAACAGTAACAATTTTGCTTTTCTGTAATGGCAGTGACAATTCTATAATGATTTGTTGGGTGATTTGATTCATACAAAAACAATTGTCACCACCGTTTCAATTCCATGGCGAATTCTATTGGAGAAGTGGTACAATTGAAGTTGACGGTTTTTAAAATTGTCACTGTAAAAATTATCGCCAGTCATATTATGTAAGTTTTGAGTAAAAAGTCATCCATTTCGTTTGGAATCGTAGGCAAATTAACAAATTTTGATTATTGAAATCGCAGATATTGTGTATTTTAAATTGTTTTAAAATAAACCTATTGCACAATAGTGAATCTTATTTAAATATGTATATCTATTCATATTTTTTTTAAATAATTAAAATTATTGAAAATTTATGCAATGCTCGCAATTGCCATAAAAACAAATATACATAATTCTCCTATTGAAACTTTCCTATGGAGCTGTTTAGGCAGGGTGACAATTGTCAGCACAATTGTCAGACATATGGCTCAATAAACAGGTGAAGTTATAAAAAAGCTTTCTCGCTTTATTTTCTGTCATTCGGCTGCCTTATAGTCAAAGTTAATTTTTAATTTAATTACTTCATCGGGTATGATTCCGCCATGGGCAGACAACTGTCGACAATAGTTATTCCAGTATTACTACTGTCGCCTAAATGCTTCTATGAAACAAAAAAACTTTCGCCATTGATTCTGGACCTGAAATTTTAAAGAAAATCGACAACGGTCGGTCCTGTCCCTTTTATGAAACAGGCGTCAGGCTTTCAATCGCTTCATTTTATAAAAAAAATATATATTTTTGAGAAAAATAAATATTTTACACTTTAGGGACCAATAATTTGAAAAAATAAAATAAAATAAAATCAGCTGCTCTACTTTTTAATACACCACGGGTAATTTTACGACGTTTTTGATACAAATCTTTAAGAGGTAGTTTCACTTTATTTATTTTTTATTTTTCAGAAACTGTGTTTGACAACAGACACCCAATATGGCTACCATGTATTGTGGAATAGGTATTAGGAATTCTAATTTCTTATTATTTTATTTCGATGACAAAAGGTCTACATTTTATTTTGACGATGGCTTTGGCTGATTAGTTAGAGCTGCCACTTCGAGAACCTCGATAAGAGCCAGAAGAGTATTCATCTGTGCTGGTGGGTTTACTGGGATATAAAATACAAATCATAACACTAAACTTCAAAAAAAAAAACAAGAACAATTGATTGAAGTCTTCTTTGCAATATCAGTATTGGTAATTCCGTTGCGCATTCAAGATTGTAATGCATGTACATATACTAACATATATTGTAACTGCCTTAATTACTGCAGCGAAATACGAATTCATACCAAGTTCGAATATATATGTACTAGTTGAGGTATTCACAACGGTGTCGTAAATGGCTAAAAATATGTTAAGGGGGTTCGCAAATAAAGTGGGGAGCAAAACTGAGTACATACGTGTTGTTTTCGTTCAATATTTGCAAGGATTTTGAAGCTGAAGTTTTTCGTTATTTTTTTTATAATCCTGCGCCATATAAATCAAATTTTCAAACTTCGTACAGAGATTAGAAAAATTTAACAAATTTTGAACAAAATTTTGAACTCTATGATCTGAAGTTTATGCATATTTATATCCTATTAAATTTTAACATAATAAAAAGTGCAAGTTTCTATCGACTGAAGAATCGCGCTGGGTTTTAATAATTTATTTTGCTTATGGTTTTTTGCACTTTTCTCCATGTAAGCATGATTGTTTTATGGAAAAAAAGGCGCAAGTCCATTTTCAAAAAAAAATTTAAAAAATTCAACGCCAATTCTTATAAATTTCACGCCAAAGCCGTCACCAAAAAAATATTAATAATATTATAGTTAAAAAAACTAAAAACACGCTTTTATTACAAAA
>NW_016162725.1:0-3994 GCF_001687245.7 Rhagoletis zephyria
ATATCTGGGACGCCACGGTTTTACTATTTCATATAATTTTCTGCACATTTTATTTCACTAAACTATCTACTAAACGGCTGCACCGATTTGGTTCCTATTTCGAACATATGGTAAAAGTAAATATTGCGACCACAAATTTACTCGGTAGGTGGCTCTGAGGTCGGAATGTTCCCAAAATTTGTATATAGACTGAAACATAAAAAATCAATATATCTCTGAAACTAATTACGCTGGGGAACTAAAACTTAATAATACGGGAGCTAGCAACATCGTGAAAACAGGAATTTCAGGACAGCGGGTTTTTTGATATGACATCTCTGTTACTCCCTCTTCTAGCGTGGGGCCATCTGGCAGGCGGTAAAGGTTGCGTTGACTAGTGCGCATCGTATCCTTACAGTAAAAAATGCTAATTTTTTAAATCATTTTAGTAAGGCTAATATTCTTTTCATTGGCGTTAACTAACTTTTAGAAACATAGATTTATTATTGCCAGATATGTCCGTTGCTTACATTGTGCCAGACGCCATTTTTTATTTAAAAAAATTAAATTTTTCAACTCATTTTAGTAAAGCTCAAAATTTAATATGATGATCTTTAAGTGCTAATAAATTTGCCAGGCATTAATTCGGTTGCTAAAGCATGAGCCAGACCGATTTAAAGCTGAAAAGTATTACGCTGGTAGTGAGGGAGATAGTACCAAAATAGTGAATTTTCATAGGAATTTAAGTATTAAAACTGAAAACTATAATACTTATATAACATTATAAAATAAATCTAATTATTGGAATATCAAAAATTATATATTTTTTTCAAATACATACGTTAAGGCAAATAAAAACTTAAAACATATCAAAAAACATCAACTTGTACAGTGTCGGAATAAAGCAAGATATAACAGCAACATTTTGATATTTGTAACATTATTATACCATTTTTATATTTATAGTTGTGTCATAAAAAACACTGACTTACAACAAAAATGCGCACTACCCAATTCCTAAGAATCGCTTGCTGATTCCGAAAATCGAGCATTTTTTCAATAAATAAGTTTTCGAGATATTTGCAATTTACAGCTTAAGAAACTGGTCCCACTTAATCACGTATATCTTATAAGAAATGTACCAATGAAAGGTAGAAAAATTCCCCATAAACGGTATACATATATGTACATCAGTTTTCTAAAAACTCAGTAGCTGTTGAGAAATTTATTCATCATTCCACATTTTTTCCTTGTTTGTGAATAAATTAAAAAAAATTCTAACTTAAACAAGGAAAAACTTCAATAATTTTTAAATATTTTTTCATTTGTATTAAAGCATGTTCCTTTACAAAAAGGGCTGAGATTTCCATTATGGAACCATAAGCTATATCATTCAAAGTATATGGAATTGTCGGTCGGGATATTAACTTCAACTGAATTTATCACTTTCACAATGCTGCTGCTTATAGTATTTAAGTAATTTGTTGTTAAAACATCCCGACTACCATCACTAAATTTTAATTTAAAAAGCCACTTTTCTTTTACATTTATAGTAATATGCTATCCTTAAAATGTTCGCATGCGTTTGTAATACTTAAATTTACATTCATCAATTAATTGATTAAGTAAAACGCGTTTATAAATGTGTTTACAAATTTTTCCATATTTCACAAACAAAAAGAAACAACAATGGCCGAGAGTAAGAGCAAATGTGAGCTACTATACTTTTTAAAAGAAAATACACCACAAATGCGGGCACATAATCACGGTATACACTTTTACTACTTGTATGGATGTATGTTGAATGCATATAATAAAACTGCTCTATTTTTAAAGAGCTTTTTTTATAATCATATATTTTATATATATATTTTTATATATCAACGCTTCGATAAATAGTGAAAATTAGTAAATAAAAAACGCGTGATTTTTTATTACAAATTTTCGACTACGGCGCTTTTTTATACGAATCAATACTTCGATAAATACAAAAAAATTTTTATAAAAAATCGCGCGATAAATAATCTATACTTCGATAAATCATTAAAAATTTTAATGTATAATTGCGCTATTTTAGACTGCCGTGTTTTTTTTAACCAATATATCGATATATAATGAAAAAACCGTAATATGTGCGTTTTTATTTTTTCCAGTCTTCAATTTTTTTGGGCATTTTATGTTATGGGTGGCAACACCGACATTTGAGGTTGAATTCGGCATTTTTTGCAACTTTAAATGCAAATTTCCTTAAAACTATAAGCACCCGCAGTGGGCGGTTTTCGGATTTAGAATCAAGCGGACCCGCTACATCCCCTCATTTTTACTTTTTTTCGAAAGCCTGGTTCCGTATTAGAAAATTTTCCCCAAAAAAGGATGCTGCAAACGAAGAAAATCGATAGATATGTACATATGTGAATAAAAAGGTTGTGAATAGTAATAGGGAGTGTCTATTCGCACTTTGCCAGTGTCACCAGTGTACCAGTGCCCCCAGTGTCGCCAGTGTCACCAGTGTCACCAGTGTCACCAGTGTCACCAGTGTCACCAGTGTCACCAGTGTCACCAGTGTCACCAGTGTCACCAGTGTCACCAGTGTCACCAGTGTCACCAGTGTCACCAGTGTCACCAGTGTCACCAGTGTCACCAGTGTCACCAGTGTCACCAGTGTCACCAGTGTCACCAGTGTCACCAGTGTCACCAGTGTCACCAGTGTCACCAGTGTCACCAGTGTCACCAGTGTCACCAGTGTCACCAGTGTCACCAGTGTCACCAGTGTCACCAGTGTCACCAGTGTCACCAGTGTCACCAGTGTCACCAGTGTCACCAGTGTCACCAGTGTCACCAGTGTCACCAGTGTCACCAGTGTCACCAGTGTCACCAGTGTCACCAGTGTCACCAGTGTACCAATGTCACCAGTGTCGCCAGTGTCACCAGTGTACCAGTGCCACCAGTGTCGCCAGTTTCACCAGTGTCACCAGTTTCACCAGTGTCGGAAGTGTCGCCAGTGTCACCAGTGTCGACATTACCGCCAGTATCACCAGTGTATCAGTGTCACCAGTGTCCCCAGTTTCACCAGTGTCAATAGTTTCCCAAGTGTACCAGTGTCACCAGTTTCACCAGTGTCGGAAGTGTCGCCAGTGTCACCAGTGTCGACATTGCCGCCAGTATCACCAGTGTATCAGTGTCGCCAGTTACACCACTGTCACCAATGTACCAGTGTACCAGTGTCGCCAATGTCGCCAGTGTCACCAGTGCCAGCAGCTTCACCAGTGTCACCAGTTTCACCATTGTCACCAGTGTCGCCAGTTTCACCATTGTCACCAGTGTACCAGTGTCACCAGTTTCACCAGTGTCACCAGTTTACCAGGTTCACCAGTGTCACCAGTTCACCAGTGTCGCCAGTTTCATCAGTGTCACCAGTTTCACCAGTGTCACCGGTGTCGCCAGTTTCACCAGTGTACCAGTTTCACCAGTGTCACTAGTGTCGCCAGTTTCACCAGTGTTACCAGTGTAACAGTGTCACCAGTTTAACCAGTGTCACAAGTTTCACCAGTGTCGCCAGTGTACCAGTCTCACCAGTGTCGTCAGTTTCACCAGTGTCACCAGTGTACCAGTGTCACCAGTTTCACCAGTGTCACCAGTGTACCAGGTTCACCAGTGTCACCAGTTCACCAGTGTCGCCAGTTTCATCAGTGTCACCAGTTTCACCAGTGTCACCGGTGTCGCCAGTTTCACCAGTGTACCAGTTTCACCAGTGTCACTAGTGTCGCCAGTTTCACCAGTGTTACCAGTGTAACAGTGTCACCAGTTTAACCAGTGTCACAAGTTTCACCAGTGTCGCCAGTGTACCAGTCTCACCAGTGTCGTCAGTTTCACCAGTGTCACCAGTGTGGCCAGTGTCACCAGTGTCACCAGTGTCGCCAGTTTCCCCAGTTTCACCAGTTTCACCAGTGTCACCAGTGTACCATTGTCAATAGTTTCCCCAGTGTACCAGTGTCACCAGTTTCACCAGTGTCAC
>NW_016162725.1:7594-16788 GCF_001687245.7 Rhagoletis zephyria
TACGTACCGAATTTTAAGCAAATCGGACCATAAATACGATTACTTCGAACAGATCGGTCCCTGGTCCACTTCTCGGACAAAATGGACCATATATCCTAATATATGCTAAAAAAACTACTTACGTACCGAATTTTAAGCAAATCGGACCATAAATGCGATTTTTTGGAATAGATCGGTCCCTGGTCCCCTTCTCGGAAAAGATTGATCACATGTGCTAATACATGCCAAAAAGCTACCTGCGCACCGAATTTTAAGCAAATCGGACCGTAAATTCAATTTTTTCGAATAGATCGGTCCCTGGACCTTTTCCCGGAAAAAATGGGTCATATATGCTAATATATGCTAAAAAGCTACTTACGTACTAAATTTTAAGCACATCGGACTATAATACGATTTTTTCGAATAGACCGGTCCCTGGTCCACCTACCCGAAAACATGGTGGTTACCGAAAGCTATTTGTATACAAAATTTCATGAAAATCGGACCAGCCGTTCGCGAGATTACCTGTTACAAAAAAAAGGGACTTCTCTTTATATAATTATTATAGTATAGTATAGTATAGAAGATATAGATGTATAGATGAATAGTCGTACTTTTTGGTGATATGAGCTAGAGGTATACGCCGCCGAGCCCCGCCGCCGCCGTTTTTTGTCATTCCTCACGCGCCGCCGCCGAGTTACTAAAATATCGGGCAAATGGCCAAATGATAAAAATTTATTTTGAGTTTTTAAAATAATATTCGGCCTTATTATGATGTTCGACGTCGATGCCATTTTTTCAACAAAAAATAGCCCTCGTGGGTCCAACTCCAATTACGCTGACCACAGTATTTTTTAGGAAAGGAGTTTTTACTGTGGTAAGTGTAGAGTTGGACTTACGAGGGCTATTTTTTGATGAAAAGATTACATCGACATCGATCTCGACAACCATAATAGGGCCGATTACTTTCTTTCTAATTATTTTTTTGGGTATTTGGGTACACTTATAGAAATAAAAGAAAATATGCTTAATGTATAAAAAAAAAGATTCGATAGTAGCGATAGTATCGATAGTGCAGCTAAACTATCGCAAACTATCGATGGTTTGACAGCTCTAATATGGGCACGAAAATTTTTCCCGACTCTTTATCTGTTAGTAGCACCACTAAACACATAAAAAAGAGGGAAACTAAAATCTTTATATTTAAAAATCAATTCAAAGGAAACTATTATTTTAGGATTATAAAGTAAGTGAAAGCTGATTCATATTATATTCATAACCGTTTAGACTTTTCTTGCAGTATCACTCATTGAAACGGTTGAACATGTATATATTTCTGCCTGACTATAATGCATTATTGGATGAATTACGCTCACTGGCCTCGACCTACTTAATTACAATTACCACAGCACTGATGATACTTTTACTATACTGGCTTTTCTGGGTCCCTTGTAATTGGAAAAAGGTATGATCCTAGCTGTAATCCGTATATTATTATTCCAAACAAAATACATTGCTAAATTTAAATAAATGTGTAGAATAAAACACCTATTTGATGCAAAATTTTCGAGTGACGAAAGCCGTACTGAAAAGTCAAAAATCATGATATCAATTTCGTGACGAAAATTATACGCATATTTTTAACAGCCTTATAAACTGACAGAATATATTTGTATGTAGCTAAAGTTCCGTTTTGTGTTTTGCTTCTAACTGTAGACGGAACTTTGCAAAGTTTCGAATAGATTCAAATATTATCTGTCAGTTTCCAAGGCGTATAAATTTCGTCACGAATAAAAACTTCCAAATCTCGTGTATATTTACATATCGTACATCGTCTTCAAAAGAGTCATAACTCAAAACAATACGTTCGTCAGAAAATGCGAAAAACTATTTCGTAGCACATGCTAATCATATGGGCAAGAGGGGCGCACCCAGGAATATATTTTAGGGGGGGGGGATTTTATATTTCTGAATATATATCACCGGAAAATACTGAAAATTTGCTTCGGATAATACGCTCTTTAAAATACATTCATGCAAGTTTTATGTACAGTATGTAATAAATAAATAAACGTTTTAAAATCCATAAAATGCACTTTATTTACATCAGATTAACAGAACACTTTTAACCGACTTCAAAAAAAGGAGAAGGTTATCAATACGCCGGAACACATAACTTTTGACCACGTGAACCGATTTCAATTATCCTTTTTTATTGCAAAGATGGTACCTCAAGGGTCGTCCCGTAATTTGGTTTAGAGATCCGATGATTGGATCATGTAGAAATTAACGGTACCCCTAAATTTTAAGTCGGTTGTGTCCTTTCCTTAAAAACTACTTGTTTAATAAAAAGTTCTATAAACTCCAGATGCGCTCAACTTTTAAAAGTACCTAATAAAAAATTTGAAAAGAGTCAGTAAAAATAAATTTATTGATTCCATAAATTTTTGCACTTTTATGTTAATTTTTTCGATTTCTGGTTTCTGGTTTTCGATAGAGATGGTGAGTTTTCACGATTGCTAAATTTTTTTAATATTTCGAATACCGAAAAAATTAACTGAACTCTCAAGAAAAACGAAAAATTCATATAAAACGACGGACGAAAAATGGAAAAGAAATTTTCTTCTACCAAAATTTCTTAAATCAGTTTGCAGCAAGAAAAAAATGCTCTTATATTTATTTCCTCATAGAAATGTACAGCAAAAGCAAAGCGCTTTTTCAGGCAACAAAAATAATAATAAATATTTCTTATAATTTCCTTGAGAGCTGGATTCTTAGCTTTAAGATACAGTTTGTATTTGAGGTTATTAGCTTTAGGGGGGGTTCGAACCCCAACACCCACCCCTTGTGTGCGCTAATGTGGGCAAGGGCAACTTTACCATAGGTTTTTGTAACAAACTTTATCAAAAATTTGCTCCAGCTTTTACTGAAAGATAAATAAAAGCTTTGTGTACATTTTTGGCGCATAATTTCAAAAATGCCAAATTTTGAGTTGTGACTCTTTTGAAGACGCTGTGCGATATATCTGTGGACATTTGACAAAACAACTTCTCTCGAGATAAGAAAATTTTCCAATATTTCTATCATATATATCGTCACTAAACACAAATAAAGGCACGCTAGTGTTTTGACGGCGAAAAAAGACGTGAAAAAAAATTTTAAGAAAAAAGACGCTTAAAATAAATTTCGGCGAAGAAAGACGCGAAACCTAGTCGACGGCGAGGAAAGACACGTGAACATAGATTTATACCTGGCCAAGGACTGCCACTTCAGCATCATTCCCAAAAAACTCTTTGGAGAATTAAGATACTGTTACACCCGCAAACATAGTCGACCAAGTAAGAGTCTTTCTTCGCTGAAGTTTTTTTATGCGTCTTTTTTCGGGGTCAACTTTTGAGCTCGTATCTAGTGACGATATGAATTTTCAATGTGCGTATTTCTGTCTTAGCGCCATATTAATATGACCTTTAATATAAAAGTTATGACGGTCTTATAATAAACTTCCTTCCTATTTTGCCAAAATTGCGTTTGACAAAAGATCTTCTTTCGAATAAGTTCAAATTTAAACAAATTTCAAACGGAAAATTGTAACAAAATAGCTTGTCTCTATTTATCGCCTGTGCAATTTCTGCGATTTACATTTGACACAACAACTTCTTTCAATTGGAGTTGTTTTGCCAAATGCATATTTTAATATTGCTTTCTCAAATAAACTTATATTGACCCAAGGCAAAAAAAACAACATTTACTATTTTACTCAAACTCAGTTTGACAAAACAACTTGTATGGGATAAGATGATTTTTTGTTTGAAAAAGCATTTGACAAAATGTCTTGTTCATATATTTTCTATTTATGCCATTTAAATAAAAAATATTGAAAAATGCTTGTTTATTGATATGTGTCCAGTTTTAATAAACATTTTTCCTTCATTGTAAGAAACTAATGTTGTGGGAAGCATTTATTATGTTTTATCGCTCTCCTGAAGAATTTGTAATTGTGAAAGAGGTTGTTTTGTCAAATGTCTACAGTTATGTGTAAGCAAGGCCACTTGCAGTGCGCTGAGGTTGCTTTCGTCACTCCCGTGCGCTGTGATATGCACTGCGAATTTCAATTGCTTTCTAAAAGCTAATTTATAATGTGTTTATTTATAATGTTAATTTATAATTAGGTGGTTCACAAGGTGTCGTAAGTGTCGTATTGTCTTATGTCGTATAGTTTCAAACATCTAAATAAATGCTGAGAAGACTTGAAAGCACAACCAACTATACATAATAATGTGCAATTTCATAATACGACTTTTATTGTAGCTTGCGAATCCCTTAAATATAGTTTTAGCCATTTAAAGTTTGGCAATTAGAAAGATAAGAGAGGAGAATGAGTAAATTTCCAAGGCGGATTCATGTATAAATTCCGTAATCCGAAATTTGTGTCAAAAAATTTAATAACAGTATTGTAAAGCAAAACTTTATGATATGATGAACAATGAAGAATAGAGAGAGTATTTAACATACAAAATACAAATACTGCTTAAAAAAATTTTTAGAACACAAACACAAAATATGTACTATTTAAAAAAAGTATTTAAATACAAAATACAAATACGTATTTTGTATTTTAAATACAATATTTTTATTCCAGACAATATTTGTTATATCCTTGTTTATACCAACACATAAAAGAGAGAAGAATGACTAAATTTCCAAGGAGGATTCATGTAAAAATTCCGTAATCCGAAATTTGTAAGTGTCAAAAAATTTAACAACAGTGTTGTAAAGAAAAACTTTATGATAAGACGAACAATGAAGAATAGAGAAAGTATTTAACATACAAAATACAAATACTGCTTGAAAAATTGTTTAAACACAAACACAAAATATGTACTACATATTTAAAAATACAAATACGTATTTTGTATTTTAAATACAATATTTGTATTCCAGACAATATTTGTTATATACCTTGTTTATACCAACATATAAATTTGACCCAGTTCGCTGTGATTAGAAACGGAAGCGTAAACCAACTTTCAATACCCTCAGAAATTCAAACGTGTATTTACCTTGTTTATACCGACACATAAAGCGCTTTAACCCACTTCGCCGTGATTCAAAACGTATGCATACACCAAATTTCAATACCCTCAGAAATTCAAAAGTGTGTTGACTCGAATTTGTTTTCAAATCGGTTTTTTAATTCTCACTTGAAAACTTGAAAGCACAACCAACTATACTTAATAATGTGCAATTTCATAATACGACTTTTATTGTAGCTTGCGAATCCCTTAAATATAGTTTTAGTCATTTAAAGTTTAGCGATTAGAAAGAAAAGAGAGGAGAATGAGTAAATTTCCAAGGCGATTTCATGTATAAATTCCGTAATCCGAAATTTGTAAATGTCAAAAAATTTAATAACAGTGTTGTAAAGCAAAACTTTATGATATGACGAGCTTTATGAGAGAACGAAAAATGACACTGAAGATGGCACAACGCCGAAACCGGTTTATCTCCAAACCAAATTTGACAAGAGATGACGGAAATTCGTTTCAAAATACATCATACACCCAGCCTGTCGGAAACAACAACAACCAAAAAAGAAAGCTTAAACAATTTTTTAAAACACAAACACAAAATATGTACTATTTAAAAAAGTATTTAAATACAAAATACAAATACGTATTTTGTATTTTAAATACAATATTTGTATTCCAGACAATATTTGTTATATACCTTGTTCATACCAAGTTGGTATTACCAACACATAAAGCGCTTTGACCCAGTTCGCTGTGATTAGAAACGGAAGCATAAACCAACTTTCAATACGCTAAGAAATTCAAACGTGTATTTAACTTGTTTATTACCGACACATAAAGCGCTTTAACCAACTTCGCCTTGAATCAAAACGTATGCATACAGCAAATTTCAATACGCTCAGAAATTCAAAAGTGTGTTGACCCGAGTTTGTTTTCAAATCGATTTTTTAATTCTCACTTGAAAACTTGAAAGCACAACCAACTATACTTAATAATGTGCAATTTCATAATACGACTTTTATTGTAGCTTGCGAATCCCTTAAATATAGTTTTAGCCATTTAAAGTTTAGCGATTAGAAAGAAAAGAGAGGAGAATGAGTAAATTTCCAAGGCGATTTCATGTATAAATTCCGTAATCCGAAATTTGTAAATGTCAAAAAATTTAATAACAGTGTTGTAAAGCAAAACTTTATGATATGACGAGCTTTATGAGAGAACGAAAAATGACACTGAAGATGGCACAACGCCGAAACCGGTTTATCTCCAAGCCAAATTTGACAAGAGATGACGGAAATTCGTTTCAAAATACATCATACACCCAGCCTGTCGGAAACAACAACAACCAAAAAAGAAAGCTTAAACAATTTTTTAAAACACAAACACAAAATATGTACTATTTAAAAAAGTATTTAAATACAAAATACAAATACGTATTTTGTATTTTAAATACAATATTTGTATTCCAGACAATATTTGTTATATACCTTGTTCATACCAAGTTGGTATTACCAACACATAAAGCGCTTTGACCCAGTTCGCTGTGATTAGAAACGGAAGCATAAACCAACTTTCAATACGCTAAGAAATTCAAACGTGTATTTAACTTGTTTATTACCGACACATAAAGCGCTTTAACCAACTTCGCCTTGATTCAAAACGTATGCATACACCAAATTTCAATACGCTCAGAAATTCAAAAGTGTGTTGACCCGAGTTTGTTTTCAAATCGATTTTTTAATTCTCACTTGAAAACTTGAAAGCACAACCAACTATACTTAATAATGTGCAATTTCATAATACGACTTTTATTGTAGCTTGCGAATCCCTTAAATATAGTTTTAGTCATTTAAAGTTTAGCAATTAGAAAGAAAAGAGAGGAAAATGAGTAAATTTCCAAGGCGGATTCATGTACAAATTCCGTAATCCGAAATTTTTAAATGTCAAAAAATTTAATACCAGTGTTGTAAAGCAAAACTTTATGATATGACGAACAATGAAGAATAGAGAAAGTATTTAACAAACAAAATACAAATACTGCTTAAAAAATTGTTTAAAACACAAACACAAAATATGTACTATTTAAAAAAAGTATTTAAATACAAAATACAAATACGTATTTTGCATTTTAAATACTTATATTTGAAATACTGAACATATCTGGTTATGATAACGCAAGTCATTGGAAAAACGGAAATTTGAAGCTGTTCACTCAAAGACATTCCAGACAATATTTGTTATATACCTTGTTTCTACCGACACATAAAGCGCCTTAACCCACTTCGCCGTGATTTAAAACGTATGCATAAACCAAATTTCAATACGCTCAGAAATTCAAAAGTGTATTGACTCGAATTTGTTTTCAAATCGGTTTTTTAATTCCCACATCGCACAGTGCTGTGTCTCCATATAAAAAGTGGGCAAAAATAGAATAATGGACGGATTTGAGTAAAAATTCGTTTCTTGGTGGATTAGAGTACGGAGATTTCAAAAATCATTTTTTTTTGTACCTAGCTCTTACATTTTTCATGGAAACTGAGATTGAAACTGCAAAATTTGATATTCAGAAGTAGTTCCAATACTGAGTAGTTATTTTATTATTTATACAGGGCGTTTTCCTAATAATATTAAAGACTTCAAGGCTTCATTCTATGGCTTAATTCATGGCAAATAAGATTCCCTATATCTCTCTTACGCAAACCCTCTAGGAATGGCAGCTACTTTCATTTTGGTCCTTTTTGACTACAAAATGTTTTTTTAAATTGATTATATCTTTTGGTGTGGATGTCACACGCTTAAAAAATTTGATTCATTCAAGACGACATTAAATACTCAAAAGACAAATATAATTTTGTTTTCCTTTTTATTAGTTACTTCGCACGAACAAGAGTTGTTGCAAAATACTGAATCAAAAATTATTTGTTTTATCTAACGCCGTTTATTGAAAAATTAAAGTCATCATGCAGTCAAATTCCAAACTACTCAGCAAACACACTAGTTCATTGACTATATATTTTGTGGTGTATTCATACATGAATTGTGGTGTATTCATACATGAATTTTGTGGTGTATTCATACATGAATTCATTCATGAATTTCGGGTTGAAATCATACTAGTCAGAAAAAGTGTAATCTATACTAGAAATCATACTAATCAGAAAAATCCCATCCCATTGTATACCAACTGGAATGAATGTCAAATTCGTGGACTAGTATGACAAGTGGTAGGATCTTGACGTGCATACTGACTAGTATGTTCTGGCGCATAGACTGAGTAGTATGTCAACTGCTATGATTCTGATGTATATAATGACTAGTATGCCAACAGGTACGATCATGACGTATATACGAACTGATAAGTTCAGATCTATGTATAGTGTGAGTGAATCAGATATGGGCAAACCTCTGGTACTACTTTCAAAACATTCAACTTTGCTTGCTTTTTTCATTTTTTTCAGAGCATACTCGAGCTCTTCGATGGAATAGTTTTTCAACAAATGCTCTACCCTTCGATTTTTTGTTCTCCGTGAAGCTTCGCAAAATTCTTTTTTAGAAGGCCTTCCCCGTTCAGCACATTTATCCTTATTTCCATTGGAATCCGGAAGGGAAAGGAATGTCCAATTTAGCCATTTAGAATATGTTTTTTCAAAAGCGCTTCTTTTGCGGCCACTATAATTCCACTTATTTTTCATCTCACTATTAAAAAGTTTTATTTTTTGATTCAAAAGTGCTTTGTCGCATTTAGCGTGTATTAATTTGTCTTCAAAAAATGCAGATAATGCAGACACTCTATCTGATGGACGAGTAGAAATCCAGATATCAGCTAAAATTGAGTTTTTTATAATNATAGTTATAATTGAATTCATATTAATATTAGTTTTTTCACTATTTTACGCATCACTACACAGCACAGAACACTACCGCGTGTGTCTACAGTAATAAACTTTACTATTTTTAAAGAATGTTTTGGCATTTAAGTAATGGAAAATACTGTGGTAACTGTAATCAGTGAAATTTTTTTTTTGCAAAAGTTTATTTTATAACCTTAAAAAAATTTATTGGCCTGATACCTGACTCGTGGTATATTCCTGGCTGACGCTGGCTTTAATGTGTTGTGCTCGGATTCAATCCTTCACTGGTGAGACTCCCGCCTGACTGAGGATATGTACCAAAACCACTCCTGGTCTA
>NW_016162725.1:18577-32778 GCF_001687245.7 Rhagoletis zephyria
TTTGGTGAGAGATTAAGGTGAGATTGGACGACTGCGACGAGTTTGGCTAAAAGGAGAGCTCCACACAGTTCGAGCCGTGGTAAACTTGTTGTGTTGAGAGGCGCCACCTTTCCTTTGGCTACTAAAAGATGAGAGGAAATACGAGTATCGTGTATGGTGCGGACATAAATAGTGGCGCAATAAGCCTTTTCCGAGGCGTCGCAGAAGCCATGCAGTTCTGACTGTTGATCTGGTATGTAATTTACCCAGCGAGGTATTTGGATAGTGGAGATTGCCTGTATATTTTTGGCAAATTGGCCCCATTTGATAAGACGGAGGGGTTTTACCTGCTCATCCCAATCGGTGCCATCTAGCCAAAGCTCTTGTAGAAGAATTTTTGCCTGAATCATTATCGGCGCAAGCCATCCTGCCGGGTCATAAAGTTTTGCGACAGAGGAGAGAATTTGTCGCTTCGTACTTGCGGAGGAAGCCGGGATGGAATCAATCGCATAAGAGAACGTATCAGTGAGAGCGTTCCATTGAATTCCGAGAGTTTTCGTGGCAACTCAAACTCGAGGAAATTTGTATCAAGCAAGTCCTCTTTATTTATACTTCTGAGGATTTCGGGATGGTTAGCGGTAATTTTCTTCAAAGGGAAGCCTGCCGAGTTAAGAGCTTGGATGACTTGGGCGAGAGATTCGGTAGCTGTGAGTCTACGTATGTTTCGTTTTTCAGTATGGGTACAGCCATGGGAAATGTAGTTTCTACGTCTTGGGAGAGCTGGTGAAGAGTACGAATGGCGAGATAGGGCGCACAGTTGACACCAAATGTGACCGTTTTCAACTTATAGTCTCGGATGGGGCTATTTTGGGTAGAACGAAATAGTATTCTCTGGAAATCTTGGTCGTCTTCGTGCAGCAGTATTTGTCGATAAATTTTTTCGACATCACCATTGAATACAAATTTATAAGTTCTCCATTTGAGAATGAGGAGCATTAGGTCAGGCTGGAGAGTTGGTCCGGTATATAAGATGTCATTAAGAGAGTACCCAGAGCCAGAAGTCTTCGACGCATTGAAGACAACTCTTACCTTGGTCGTTCGTTTCTCGGGTTTAACAACCGCGTGGTGAGGGAGGTAGAACGACCGGTATTTGCCTCCTGAGGACTTTTCATAAGAAGAAGTTTCTTCCATATGGTTGAGTGTTACGTATTCCTCCAAGACGTTATCATGCATAGTCTTTAGGTCACCCTTTTTGCGAAGATTTCTCTCCATGCTAAGAAATTGTTGTAGAGCTGAGGGGCGAGAATGGCCTAGGGCGATTTCATTGGGGAAACTTGGCTTGAATGGGAGGCGCACCATATAGCGACCATCGAGTGTGCGTGTGGTTGTGGCTTTGTAGAGATTTTCACACATTTCACCTTCGGGGGTAGTGAGCTTAGGGTTCGGGACTTCCTCTATTTCCCAGAACCTTCTTAGATGGGAGTTGAGATGTTCGTTTGATGTCTGCTCTACTTGAGTTGAGAAAGATTCAATTTGTTGAGGAATCTGACCACTCAGAATCCAGCCAAATATTGTACTTTGTGCTAACAGATTTTCAGAGAGTTTTTCTATGCCTTCGAGCATAATCTTCGGGATGAGGTCGCTACCAATTACTAGGTCTATCTGATTAGGGGTGTCACAGTTTGGGTCTGCTAGCGTTAAGTGAGACCATTTATTTCTTTGCTGATGACTTAGCTGGAACCTAGGGAGAATTTTTGTTAATTGGGGTAAAACGATTGCTTGGGCACTTATTTTTGTCGTCAAATCAGCAGATACTAGGACTAAAGAGCACATTTTGTTAGAGGTCTGGATTACTCTTCCTCCCATGCCTGAGATTTCAAAGCTCGAGCTTTGACATGGTAGCCTAGTCTGGTCTGAGCTTTTGTGGAGATGAAACTCCGTTCTGACCCTTGGTCTATAAGTGCTCTTAGTTTAAAGAGCTCACCTCTTTGTTCCACAGCCACAATTGCAGTAGGGAGGAGTATTTTGCTTTCATTCTCCGAATAAAAGGACTGCACTCTCGTTCTATTCGAACTAGAGGGGGCTTCTTCCTGTTCTCCATCGGGAGTTTGAAGGTTGGACTGTGTCGATGCTATCATTGCGACCTGAGATGAGGTTTTTTGTTGCTGCTGTTTTTTCGGCGTAGAGTTAGGGGTTTCGTGAAGTGCCGTATTATGTCGTTCATGACAATGGAAACAAGTCTGGGTACTTGCGCAGTCTTTTATTAGATGGGATTGAGAGAAGCAGTTAAAGCACATTTTGTGTTCTCTAATAAATTGTCTGCGCTCCTGAGTTGACATTTTGCGAAATTTTGGGCAGCCCCACAGCGAATGTCCTGAATGTTTACACATTGGACATTTGTGCATTGTTCGCTGTTCTGTCATGTGAGCTTGGACATGGGATAGAGACCTATTCTGAGGGTTTTGAGGAGTTTTAAATTGAGGTCTTCTTTGATATGTAGAGGGTTTGTAATAATTATTTGACTGAGGTATGGGTTTTGGTTTGGGAGGTCGCCATTGATCAACCCTTTCCGCGACCTCATAGCGAGTGGTTAAGAACTGGTTCATCTGAGACCAGTTGGGGAGGTCTTTTCTGGAACTGAGAGATTGTTCCCATAAAGACACTGTGTTTTCTGGGAGTTTAGAGGTGACGATGTATATGAGGATCGGATCCCAGCTTTCGGTTGAGACCTGCTGAGTGGCGAGGATTTGGAGGCAATTGTTAACAGAAGATTGTAAACTCTGTATGTTTTCGCTATTTTCCGTATTGATGGGTTTGAGGTTCATTAGAATGCGGATCTGGTTGTCTACGAGAACTCGCTTATTCTCGTACCGAGACTTATCCATAGGTCGCTGGTTCATATCCGGCTCGAAGGACCACTGTTTATTGGCCTGATACCTGACTCGTGGTATATTCCTGGCTGACGCTGGCTTTAATGTGTTGTGCTCGGATTCAATCCTTCACTGGTGAGACTCCCGCCTGACTGAGGATATGTACCAAAACCACTCCTGGTCTAACCTCAAAGCTGCGCAGATCCTTTAACTATACGTATGGCTGCGACTACCAATTGATAGCACCAGCTCCCAGCAATGCACTGATTCCTTCAGGGAAAATGTTAATTTGCGCAATCACAGATCAGGCCAGAGGGACCGACTACTGGAGACCGACGAACAATACAGGAATCTTAATATTTGCCTTAGGCCACCAAAGCGATCTACCGCGTATACAATGCAAACGAGCTTTGTTAGTTCAAAGTAACTTCAACAATACTTTATTGTTTCAAACAAAACTTATCGAATTAATTGCAACACAAGTGCGAGTTAATAAAAAAGGGTTATTTGGCAAACACGTCCGAATAATGTGGAGGAAGATTCTATCTGAATATATAAATGCAAAAAAACTTCTGTCACTCGTTACTTCAACTAGTTAAGTATTTGTGTATATATATGTGCTTACAAAGTGCTGAATGATAGTTGCTATCATTTGCCGCATTCACTACTATACATAGTTGCCTTAGGGGCCGTATGCACTATTCTAGTTAGTTCAGTACATGTTTGCGCAAGCTTTGTGTATTCAATAATGCTTGTCAATATGTAAGTATGTAATTCAATATACAAATTTAGATAAATTCAATTCTGCATACATGTGCATAGGTATGCACATGAATATATAAAATAAAATACGATGTGCATGAGATGAAAACGTATTCTTGTAGCCTCTGCTAAGGTGAATGTGTAGCGCTCCCTTCAACAATTAGTTAAAGCACACTCGCAGAAACCGTATTGAAAAGTAAACAAAATGTTGTTATTTTTATTCGATACTTCTTAAATTATTAATTTGCGCGGTGGACCGAAATGCGAACAACAATTCAAATTTGTTGTAATAATAATTCAAACTTAAAAGGGAGTGTATAAAGAAAACCAGCCCTTTTTCACTTCGCGTCAAATGAATGATACGTTTATACCTGTTTTCTAACCGATGCACAGTGCTGTATGAGCGGGCAAAAATCAAAAAAATTGTTGTCACGTATGTCAACGTGTTTGATATCGTTGGAAAGGAAATTTATCCTAGATTAAGGATCTGGACTTAGTTTTGGTTTTTATCTCATAAGGTTCTCACAAAAACCTCTTAAAGTTGTGTGTTTTTTATATATTTTTTCTTTTATGAAAATGCCTTTAGCTGGAGTCTTTAAAAAAAAATTGCTAAAAATACAATTTATCATACTTTATCTTAAGACCAATTTTTCTAATTAGAAAATCTGTAAGGAAACCACTATAGAGCTTTTTAAAAAATATTGAGTTTCCTGGCTGGAATGGCCTATTTGCTACACCCTAAAATTTGTTGCAGAAAATTTAAAAAAATCCTAAGTTTACAAAGGGATAAAAAAAATATGTAAAAGTATGTTTTTTTTTATTCATTTATTTGAAAGAAGGGGCATTTTTCTTTGAAATAAAAAAAAAAAGTCTGCAGCCTCATTGCGCTTTTCGAAGAAAATCGTCAAATCAGCTTTTTGTTAATGCACTTCCTGCGTAGGTAATAATTTCTTTATTTTTAAAAGTCGAAATTTATTATTTTATATACAAGTAATATGTACAGTAAGACATAATTTGTATGAAGCCAAAAAAATTTACTTTTTAATTGGGACTCTAAAAACGCAAAGTGGGTTAAAAGATTGTGAAATACATATAAAATAGAGCCTAAACGTAACAAAGGCTGTTTTTATAGATTTGTTTGAGGTAACTACGAATTTATAATCAGCTCAGTATTAAAAAAAGGGGTCACGAGCTGGAAGAAGCATACAAATATATATCAAAAACATTTCTACCTTTAAGAGACTTATCACAGTTTGCGGATGCTTATCGATTACATCGATTTTCTTTCTTAAATACCTTTTTTCCAAAATATAACTTCCTGGAAGTTATGTGTAATAAAACCGTTTATGTTCGATAAATTCATATTAAAACGTTTCAAAAACAAATTAAACTCTTTCGCCTTGCAAGTGACAATACCCGGTATTTTTCACAATTCAAGTTTTATTTTTATTTTGATTTGAACATAGTGAACGATAGCGTGTTTTGTAAATTTTGGCCTCCACTTTAAGATTGGCCGGTTATGAGCGAATTCGATATACAATTTAAAACATATAAATCAGATTTTGATAAGATTACTAAGAGCATTTTACAAAATAGACCGTTGTCTACGAATGCGAAAAAATTAAACGAGTACAAATATTCGCTTATCACAGCTTACAACATTATTTTACTACTAGTTATTGGCAATAGTTCGGCCCATACCTGTAATCTCAAGGAAGTGCAGGGTAAGTTAGCCCGTTGCAAGGAACAGTTAGCAAAGTGCTTTACTAAATTGAATTGCCGCGTTAGAATTCCACTTAATAGCTTATCGCTAATTTGCCAATCAGACTTAGCTGACTCTGAGTCAGAANGCGCGTTAGAATTCCACTTGATAGCTTATCGCTAATTTGCCAATCAGACTTAGCTGACTCTGAGTCAGAAGAAGAGTTTAGTGACGCCAAGTCAGAAGCTTCGGCACAATTCCGCCTTAAAAGGAGTACGTCACTTCCATCTTTTAAAGATCTGCTAACTGTATCCAACGAGCCGTCAACGGCTACCAGTTCACCAAATATTTCTACATTTTTTCAAGAATTTTTAGACATGGCTACCACTGAACAGAAGAAATCCTTTATTAGTATTTGTGCCTCAATCATTAGGGAAAATTACAATGGCGATCCGCGAGCACTTGAATCATTTATCGATAAAATTAATTTAATTGAAGATTTTGCAGACGAAAATTTAAATACAACTTTTATATAATTTTTGAAATCGAAGCTCGAAGGCAAGGCACGTGAAGCAATTCTAACCGAAGTTAATTCAGTTCGTCAAATCAAAGATGCACTGAGAAATAGAATAAAGCCAGACAACTCGAAAGTTGTACCTGGGAACATTGCATCTTTACACGTCACATATAACAATTATACAGAATTTGCCAAGCGTGTCGCGGAGCTTTCGGATGCATTAGAACGTTCTTTGATCATTGAAGGTATGACACAGTCTAAGGCAGATTAAATGGCAGTCGAGCAAACATTTAACGTTTGTAGACTTAATACTCGGTCGGATTTGGTCAAATCAATTTTATCGTCAACTACCTTCAGTGATTCAAAAGACGTAGTAGCAAAAATGATAGTCGAACAAAATAATCAAGTGCAAGAGCGGCAAGTGTTAGCGTTTCGATCACGAGTAAATAGGACAAATATTTTTAGAGGTAGCTTCAGAGGTCACAATTTTAATCGGTACAACAATAATAATTTCAGACAAAACAACTCGAATTTCAATAACTACAATAGCAATGGTAATAACAGTAGGTACAACAATAACGGTTTAAGGTATAACGGTAAGAATTTCAACAATAATAGTAATCGGTCATCAAACAACAACAATCGAAACAATAACAGCAACAATAATAGTAATAGACGTCCAAATTCACGCAATAATGCTAATGTGCGCGTTTTAAACGCCCACGCCCTTCAGGAATGAACCCTGAGGGCGGAAGAATTGGACAATTAGAAGAATCTTAAATTTGAATTACTCCGACTTTACAGAATTAAAAATTAATGGGTCAAACCAAATTTTAACGTTTTTGGTCGACACACAAGCCGGCATTTCTTTAATTAAAATTTCAAGTTTTCATAAAAATTTTACAATTGATACGAATGATATTATCCGCATTACGGGCGTCACTTCAAACACCGTTTCAACTCTGGGTAAAATTACGACAAATTTGACTTTTTCTGACTTCTTTATAAAACATACGTTACATTTGGTTAATGACAACTTTAACATACCGTCAGACGGTATATTGGGCAAAGTCTTTTTAAAATTCAATAAATGCATTATCAGCTATGCAAGCAATTGCAGTTCCTTCTGGTTAGGAAACAAAAAAGTCGCGAGTCCGATTCTTTACGGAACTGAAAGCGATACCTGCTTAATTCCACCCATATGCGAAGTTTTTCGTATTTTTAATCTAGGAAGTTCACCAGAATCACTTTTTGTGTAATCACAAGAAACTGATAACGGACCCAATAGTCAAAGTCATAAAAGTGACATAAAATTCGTAAAAAACTGTAACATCCGGACCAAGGCGAATACATATATGGTGGTATCGATTAAACAAATACAACAATTACTTGTATTTTGTTTTTGCTTTTAGCGGGCCATTGTCAAATTTCAGCTATTCTTCCTCGAATGAAAAAGGGCGACAGAAAATACAAACACTCTCACGTTTTCACTCACTCGCTAACGTAATACAAAATTTTGACAATCAAACGCTGCTCACAGCTGATGAAACAACACCACCTTATATAAATTCGCCTTGATCCGGACTGAAAAACTTTCTAATTTCAATGTTTATTCTATTAACAAGACAAGAAACGATGACAACCGGACAAAAGAACTGATGAACGTTTTGGAAAACCCAATTCCTTGTTACGCTGAAACCAAATTATTTATCTTATGCGTAGATTACGCAGACATATTTGCACTTCCCAATGACAAAATGACGTTAAATAACTTTTGCGAACAAAAACTACGTTTGACAGACAATAACCCAGTTTACATTGGCTGCGTTTCTTTATACATTCCGGATAATCCCATTTCACAGCCGGAATAAACAGAATGTGTTTGAAATATACGTTAACATATCATCAGGAATGTTCTAAAGAATAAGTAAACAAAAAAGTTTATTCCAAACGTTCAGAATGAATAAAGAAATGCAGCCATTAAAAATTATCGGTTACCATACTCACAGCGGGAAGAAATAAATCGTCATGTTAACAAGTTGTTAGAAAATGAATTAATTGAAGAAAGTTATTCGAATTATAATAGTCATTTAATTGTCGTTCCAAAAAAAGATACTAATGGCAAAAAAAGCGTACCATATGTGCTGTTAACAAAAAATTAATTGCCGATAAGTTCCCTCTTGCGCGAATAGACGAGATTCTAGACAACTTTGGACGGGCGAAATATTTTTAACATTAGACTTTTTTTCAGGGTTTCATCAAATCCCTTTACATATTGATTCACGTGACTTAACCTCTTTCAGTACGGACCGAGGAACATTTAGATAGAAAGTATTACCGTTTGGGTTAACTCATTTTCGCGTATGATGACAATCGCTTATTCCGGCATACCGCCCAATGTGGCATTTCTTACGTTGACGATATAATTGTTATTGGGTGTAGTGAAGCACATCACATTAAAAATTTGGCGAAAATCTTTGACACCTGTCGAAACTTCACCCTAAAACTTTACCCGAATAAATAAAATTTTCTTCGGCCGGAAGTTACATTCCTAGGCCATAAATGCTCAGACAAAGGTCTGCTGCCAGACAACACCAAAATAAAAAAAATAATCAAAACCGTCAGATAAGGATGCGGTTCGACGTTTCGTCGCGTTTACTAATTATTACAGGCGGTTTATACCAAATTTTGCGTCTCTGGAAGCGCCATTAAATAAACTAGGCAGAAAAAAAGTTGAATTTATTTGGGACAGTGCATGCGACAAAGCTTTTGAATCGTTAAAAATTTCCCCAAAATTGCTACCATACCCAGACTTCACAAAACAATTTATTATTACTGTCGATGCCTCGAAAGTTGGGTGCGGTGCTATATTAAGCCAAAACCATGACGGAAATGATTTACCAATATGTTTCGCTTCAAAATCTTTCAATAAAGCGAAACGAAATAAACCAATTATCGAACTTGAACTTTTAGCCATATACTTTGAAATCAAGCAGTTTCGACCATATGTTTACGGCACTCACTTTACAGGGAAATCTGACCATCGACCCTTGGTTTATCTCTTTAATATGAAGGACCCGTCGTCAAAGCTTGCTAGAATGCGTCTAGAAATATCAGAGTACGATATTACAATCGAGTACATAAAAGGTAAAACAAATTTCGATGCGGATGCATTGTCATGAATGAACTAAAAGTCTCTACTACTCAAGTGATAGCAGTGAAAACACGTTCAATGACGAATCAAACACAATTAAAGTACGATAACGAATGCAATAGCAATATTAAATTGCAGTAGCCATGGGTAACACTGCGCTGTGCGGCGCAATTGCGCTAATACCATAGCCGGAATTGTCGCGCCAACACCAAGATATGAAAAGCGCTAGCGCCATTAACACAAAAAAAAACACATGACACGCACACAATTCGCCCTAATTCTTTGAAAAATGACCCGTACTTTGTTTTTGCCTTTGAGTGGTGAGAACGCCCAAAACTTATGTATTTTGGCAAACTTAAGGCTTTTACTCAAGAATGCTGAGTTACTACATTTTACTACATTCCTAGCAATTAATTTCGGTTGGCGGTACAAGCGTAGGCGACAGTTAAGGTAATAATAGACATGACCCCACTGTATGGTGTGTTACACTGTATGCCGTTTAGTACTGTGATAACACATGGCGCCGTGTTCAAATCAGCACACTGCGCTTCGCTGAGTTAGTGCGCTGACACCACAGGTGGCTTCGGCGCTATTGAGCTGGCGCCATAAAAATTGCGCTATTTCCATGGCTAAATTGAAGGTTTACGACAAATTTTCATATGATTCTTCAAAAAAAATACCCCAGGTGAAAACAAATATTATATATGATAAAAATAATAAAATTTCATTTTTGGTACACTTGTAGGCTGGTGTGATCTATTATTTAATGGTGCAAATAAAACACTTATTCCACCTTCGTTGCCCAACGTTTCGCTGAAATTTCCAGCATCATCAGGGGCCACTATGTTTATTAAATCCAACAAAGAAATACAACGAAAAAACAAAAGATGTTCAAATGAATAATAAAAGTTGGCATACATGTGTTTGTAAAAACAAAGACAACAATTATGGACTAATACAAAGAACATATACTCACAATAATATTAAACATTTGCTTTAAACTTAATATTAATACATATACACATAATCAGTACCACTCTCTATGGTAGTCTTGTCATTACTAAATTGTTTATTTTGATATGCATAACATGTAGGCGGCCGCGATGTTGTCCGTATCTTCTTTTTTGTTGATCGTATTCTCCCTTTTTCCTAATATTCTTAAGCTTTCCAAAGTGTGTCTCGTTATTTCCCTCTTTTCCTTGTCAATAATCCTAGTGTTATTGAAATCAGCTTTGTGGCCGCTGTTTAATATGTGCTGTGATAGGGCTGTGCTGTGTTTTTGTTTCCTTATATCTGTTTGATGTTCGGCTATGAGAACACCTAATGCGCGTTTTGTTGTCCCTATGAACACTTTACCACAGTTTTCGTTCTCTTTGCCCTTACATTTTATTTCATAAACAACGTTGTTTTGTTGCAACAATAAAATTACAAATTTTCAAGTGCACATTTAAAACACAAAAATCTCGAGTTACTTAATTTTAACATTGTTTACGAAAAAACGAATGTCGATAAGTTACTTTCGCGGCTTGAAGTCGAAGCCAACAATCGTCACATTAACAAGTTAGAATGGCCTAAGGATGACTTATTTTTCAAATATTTTTCAATTTCAAACTTAAGAGACCGCGGAAATAGTATTTTAATTAATTTAATTTTAAAAAATTTACAAAATAAAATTGACGGATCCAGTCGAAACTGTGACCGACGACGAAAAGAAACTCCAACTTATGACAATCTACCATAACGACCCAATAAGTGGAGGACACTGTGGACCCAAAAGACTATATGCAAAAATTCGTACTAAATACTTCTGGAAAAACATGACCCGTGATATATCCAAATTCGTAAAAAGTTGTGAGAAATGTTTACTGAACAAAGTTAAACCTAAAAACAAAGAAAATATGGTTTTAACACCAACACCTAGTAAACCTTTTGGAGAAGTAATTATTGACACGATAGGCCCTTTGCCAGAAACGCGATATGGTAACAAGTTCGCTGTCACCATAATCTGCGATCTAACAAAATATTTAGTAACTATTGCGATACCAGACAAAAGTGCCAAAACTGTGGCTTCAGCTATTTTTGAAGGCTACATATTAATATACGGCACAATGAATTCTGTTAGGACTGATTTAGGAACCGGATATAAAAATGAAATGTTGCTATATTATACATATACATACTATAAGAAAGTTATATTGCAAAATTTTCATACTTAATAACCAAATTTGTAAATCCAAATTTTAAAAAATTCTACAAGAAACGAACGAAAAAATATTTTATTTTACCGAAATCCATATATCCCATACAAGACGTTAATAAGAAAAACTTAGGATTTCACCGAAAGAAACTTTAATCCTTGTATATTTTGTAATACAAATTATTAGATTAAATTATTAGACTTAGTTAATTAAGACAAAATAATAGCGTTTCTTAGTTCAAGTGGAAAAACTTTTTTTTGAATTCAGTAAATATCTTCAAATTTATATGGACGAATGAGTTAAGGGGAAAAGGAAGTAATCTTTTCATTATGCATCTCATTCCTCCACATCAATTTGCCATCGCCTCTGGACGCAATAGATTATTGTAAGCCTGATCACCTTACAATAATCTTTCCCAAGGAGGTTGATGTAATGGTAACCCTATTGATATGGCAGCGCTATTCAGCACTACCATAATGTTGGTACTACTGCCAACCTAACAACAGTTATTTTTCCACTTGAGCCGAGGCGTCAGTTTAACGAAAAAGCACAAATTCATTATCATTGTGTACAAATACAAGTGAGATATCTTAGCAATAGACGTCATCCTGGGCCACAGCTGCGATCATCTGTTTTTTAGAGTTGTTTATTTTGGTCAAGCTGTGCCTTTTTGATCTGAGTTGCATTAAATAGTCTCATAAAACTTAGTACTATTTGTTGTTCAAATAGTAACATATATGCCCAAAAACTTGGAAAATATTAGATGATTGTTTTTTAAAAATGCTATGTACAAAATTTCCTTTTGATTTCGACTTTAGAAATATTCATATTATAAAAGTTTTTCACATATGTTTTAATATTTTAAAGTGTTTAAAAAGTACGGTAAAATGCAACAATGTGCTTGAGTTTGTTTGCATCTTCATCAGCTTATTCGTTTGCAGACTGGAAAAATTGCGAACGGCTATCAAAATACTGATTCAAAATATACATCTTTCACTGAACACACAAATTGGGTGTGCGCAGCAAAATTCAGCCCTAATGGCCAGTTAATTGCATCGTGCGGCGACAAGTTAAGAATTTGCGATACATCTTCAGGTGAATGTGTGCGAACGTTCACCCGGAAAGAGGTATGGGACGACAACTGGCAGGGCATCCAGACGGTAATCTGGTGGCTTTAGCACTAAGTTGTAACCGTGTTAAGATGTTTGACATAGCCGAAGGCGAGCTAATACATTCGTGCATTCGTCGCCAGAGAATGATGTTGCTTTTCACCCAGGTGGAAATTTCTTGGTGACTGGCGGCGATGACGATACAATAACATTGCTTGATTTGCTAGAAGGTCGACCAATTTATACCCGGTAGTAGTGCACTTTAGCGTAACCAGGTCAAAATGGACGGGAAAATTATACACTAACTGGCCATACTGACAAAGTTTGCGCCGTCGCTTTCTCCACATGGTAGACATTTTGCTTCCACGGGCGAGGATCGACAGGTAATTTCTGCTTTGTGTGGGAAAAAATTATATAATATACATTTTTTCCCTGTATTCAACAGTTGAATTGAATTTTTCTTAAATTTCCAGATTTTATTTGCAGTTACATTAAGAAGCTAATAGAGGGCAGAGCTGTTGGTGACGAAGGTGTAGAGTTACTGCAGTACTGCAACTGGGAAAATCCACATTTCGCGCGTGCCCCACTCGTATGGAAGAGTAGCTTATGTTAAAATGCTGGTTTTAGTATAATGCGGCATTCGCAGCATACCCTCACTGGCGCCGAGCCGTTGAAGAAATTTTAGCAAATGAACGTGCAAGAAATAGTTCCGATACTAGCAAGTCCATATTCTTGTTAAGGGTCATCGAAAAATTCCTTGTGTTGTAAATAACAAAGGGAATGCCGGATTATACTAAAGCCAGCTTCCCGACATAAACTACTATTCCATACAAACACAGAAATATAAATGTATCTAAAACTGAATAACGCAACTCAAATTGGATTGCATTTGCATAATATACTTAATATTGGAATCTGTTTTGATCGTAAAAAATACAACTTGCAATCATTTAGATTATAGTTTTGAATCGTATAGATTGCAATCGTAAATTGTGTAAAAATTTTTTAGTAATCTGCCTTAAATTTATGTTCCCCATGTAACGGTTATAAAATACGTTAAATCCGCACTATCTGCATTAACAAAATCTATACATTGGAATATTTAAAATAAAACGATTCATATTTTTTTAGGTATTTCATAGGCTTATTGATCCCTTGTATGTGCAAGAAAACACTGTTCTTCACGTTTTTACCCGACGTTTCGCTAAAATCCTTAGCATCTTCAGGGGTGTTTTATTCTCCTTTTATTTTCACATCAACATACATATAAATAGACATACAATTTAAAATTAGTAATGACATAAAAAATGTGTGAACAGTTCTACAAACAATAATAAAAAACAATCACAGATTTTTAGAATTTGGACTTACATATGAACACGAGTTTCAAAATTCACGTACATATATAAACAAATAAATAACATAAAAACTTAAACTAATTGGTCCGCATCGATACCAACGTCGTGTGGTACACGTTGTCATACTGTTAATTTTAGCTATAAACATAATAAATAAGCAGTCGCGATGTCATCCGTGTCTTCCTTTTTGTTCATTGTCTTGTCCCTCTTCTGTAATATCCGTAAGCTTTCCAACGTGAATCTTGTTCTCTCCCTCTTTTCTTTGTCTATTATTTTCGTTTTAGTTAGATCAGCTGTGTGTCCGCTTGCTGATATGTGTTGTGATAGTGCCGTGTTGCTCTTGTTCTTCTTGATGTCCGCTTCATGCTCCGATAAGCGAACTGCAAGCGGCCTTTTTGTCGTTCCAATGTAAATTTTATTACACTTTTCGTTTTCACTTCCTTCGCATGTTATTTCGTACACTACGTTATTTTGTTGGTGCGGCTCTATTGGAGTTTTTGTTTTGGTAAATACTGAAGACAACGTGTGATTTGATCGGTATGCTAGTATTGT
>NW_016162725.1:38330-41041 GCF_001687245.7 Rhagoletis zephyria
TATACCAAAAATTGATCATCAACTAATAATCAAATTTTATAATCTCGGAAGGCCTGCCGAAGTATATATTTTTTCTTTTTTTTAAACATCAACGAAGAATCATAACAACAAACATGAAGGACTTCTACAAACATATGAAGTACAAACACGGCGAACACACATGCATGACACTGAAACGCTACAGTAAACTAAAACAGAAGTTAACCAAACAGATGGCGCAACTTAAGTTCTTATTAGAATGCAGGAAATATAAGCTACTGCCAAATCACTTGACAAATGCAATCAAGAAGTTTAATATAAACACCACATCCCACAAACTAAAAGCACAAACCGAAAAAAAAACTTGTTTTAAAGAAAATACTCAATATAGAAATTACACAAACAAACATGAATATTAAGACTTCTAAGACCCATCTACATCACGCGCAACAACAACTTAAACACAGCATAAGCAAAATAGAACTGGATTCCTTTATCTGCAAGCAAGACTGCATCAGCCAGAGAATTAAAAAAGAACGCGAAACAATACAAACATCTAAGCTCGAGAGACTAAAATACCAACAAATGCAGAAGCTGGGAATAGGTTTAAACAACGATTGGTTTGTAAACAAAACGGACATAGATTTCCCAGTAGAAACAAAGTGGCTGCTGTCATTAGGCAGGAAATTCACACTACCCACAACGAAGACTAGTTTCCAACCGATCCGATGATTGCAGAAATTGAACAAATCATACAATAAGAAAAGGATGACAGAGTCAAGGAAATTGCAAGATGCAAACTCAGCAATAATATAATACAATTTAAACGGAATATAAGACACAACTCAGCAGAAAAATTTATATTAGAAACATTCAATAAGACCAAAACTTTCTTAAAGTCGCACAAAGACGACATTATCTTAACAGACGCAGATAAGGGAAACAAAACAGTGGTAATGTACAAAGAGGACTACACAGAGAAGATGAACAAACTACTTGATGACAAAAACACGTATAAAATAGTAAGAAACGATCCAACAAATGCGCTACAGAGAAAGANTAGAGGAGGAACCACACCCTGGTTGACGAATTGGACAAAAGCAAAATTATTGACTACAACTCGTATGCACAGCAGCGATTGCACCACGACTTTACGGATTACCAAAGATCCACAAACCTGACTTGCCCTTAAGGCCAATTTGTTCGTCCATCAATGTTCCGTGTTATGGTTTGTCCAAATATGTAGGTAAGATTCTCAGTAATCTCATCTCTGAGGAATACAATATAAAAAATGCGTTCAGATTAAAAGATAAACTGGATAAAGTAAAAGTAAGTGAGGAAGAATTGCTGGTGTCTTTTGATGTGGTATCGTTGTTTACCAACATTCCGATACCCTTAGCCAAAGTACAAAATTAATACTGCTAAGAACTTAATTAATAAGATACTAAAAATAAGCCATCAACAATTTCATGACACAAATATAAAGAAAATATTCAACATTCTTAGAAGTAACAACTACCCGGAGCACATAATTCATAGCCTAGTTAAACAAATAACAACAAAAATTAATGACAAACGCAATGACCCTACGATCACAACAACTAATAATGAGACAAAACGCTACTACAGTGTAACATACGCACCTAGACTCAGCGAAAAATTTGATCGCAAGAAATACACTAACAACCAAAATACAATACTAGCATACCGATCAAATCACACGTTGTCTTCAGTATTTACCAAAACAAAAACTCCAATAGAGCCGTACCAACAAAATAACGTAGTGTACGAAATAACATGCGAAGGAAGTGAAAACGAAAAGTGTAATAAAATTTACATTGGAACGACAAAAAGGCCGCTTGCAGTTCGCTTATCGGAGCATGAAGCGGACATCAAGAAGAACAAGAGCAACACGGCACTATCACAACACATATCAGCAAGCGGACACACAGCTGATCTAACTAAAACGAAAATAATAGACAAAGAAAAGAGGGAGAGAACAAGATTCACGTTGGAAAGCTTACGGATATTACAGAAGAGGGAAAAGACATTGAACAAAAAGGAAGACACGGATGACATCGCGACTGCTTATTTATTATGTTTATAGCTAAAATCAACAGTATGACAAGTGTACCACACGACGTTGGTATCGATGCGGACCAATTAGTTTAAGTTTTTATGTTATTTATTTGTTTATATATGTACGAGAATTTTGAAACTCGTGTTCATATGTAAGTGCAAAATTTTAAAAATCCTTTAAAAATCTGTGATTGTTTTTTATTATTGTTTGTAGAACTGTTCACACATTTTTTATGTCATTACTAATTTTAAATTGTATGTCTATTTATATTTATGTTGATGTGAAAATAAAAGGAGAATAAAACACCCCTGAAGATGCTAAGGATTTTAGCGAAACGTCGGGTAAAAACGTGTTTTTCTTGCACATAAAAGGGATCAATAAGCCTATGAAATACGTAAAATAATATACCAACAATTGATCATCAACTGATAATCAGATTCATATTTATTTTCTAATAAGAATTGGTTCTTAATTGAAAGTATTTAATACTAATATAATGTAGTGGTTAATGTTTAAAAATGAATTCGCAATATTTCCGCAGCTCAGGTTGATTTGAAGAAATCCGTTAAAATTTTCCGAATTACATACATCTACTTGAAGGTAGTTAGGTTGTCGCGGTCGTCTATAAGACACACTTAGGCTCAGGTCCCAT
>NW_016162726.1:0-20868 GCF_001687245.7 Rhagoletis zephyria
TAATGTACTCACCAAATTCATTTCTTAAAAATATTTGACATCCGCATTCTCATTCGCATGCGCGGATGTTAGCTTTTAAACATCCGCAACCGCATTCGCATCCGCGGATGTCTAAAATTCCAACAACATCCCTGATCGAAATGTAGTATCGATGCATATCGATGTATCGTATAAAAACATCGATATTTTCGATGCATCGAATAAAAATATCAACAGTTTCTTTCAATTAAAAATATACAAGAAAATGAAGCAATCGTAACTTCGATAAGTGTTTAAGTAATAACTCACAGTGAAATGTATTAATTGATTTAAACAGTTACACATCCCAGTTTTTTCTGTTCTTTTGGGAAGACTTAAAAAAAAATTTCCGAAGATACGGAAGTGGCGACAAATATTTAATGTTTATAAGCATAATGAAATAATATTAATTGGGCCAGGTAGCAATCACTTTCTATTTCGGTACACTTATTTGGCAATTTATTATCATAATTTTTTCCTTCATTTGACTTTCATGTCAACCCTTTTGAGTGAGAAATTATGAAGCTTTTTGAGTTGAGTAAAAAATAAAGAAAACCAGGGACCAAGGCGAATTCATATAAGGTGGTATCGATTCAACAAATACAACAATTACTTGTATTTTGTTTTTGCTTTTAGCTGGTGATTGTCAAATTTCAGCTATTCTTCTCCGAATGAAAAAGGGCTACAGAAAATGCAAACACTCTCACGTTTTCACTCACTCACTAGCAAAATATAAAATTTTGACAATCAACCGCTACACACAGCTGATTAAACAACACCACCTTATATAAATTCGCCTTGCCAGGGCCCGAAAATAATAGTTATTTTCAAAATTTCAATTCAAAAAGTCAGTCGGAAAGAATTGGTCTTTTTAACATTTGTATATAGCAATGTGATGCTTGTTAGCCAAGGAATGTTAATCCTGTAATAAAACTACCAGTGGTCTTGTCTGTGGTCATTTACTGACTGCCGTTTATTCGTCCATTTAGTTTAGTCATGTGTAGTTATAAGAAAATGAGAAATAGGCAAGAGTGCAATACCGACATACTGCCATACATATTTATAATCATTAAAGCTTAGGATCCAAACAGGAATATGCTGTTATATGTATTGAAGCTTTACAGTGCGTATGAATAATATTACTACATCTCCCCTTTTTCAATCCTAATTAAGACAATAATTTACAAAATGTTGTTTGTATTAATTGATAGAATAATAATAATAAAGTACTTATGTGTAAAAGTATATTTTAATAAATTGTTTACAATTTACAAATTCTTAATACAAATATGTTTATATTTCCAAAATTCATTTACGACTTCTTAAAAAAATACGAATTTCTACGATATGTTTTTTCATCATCTTTTTGTATTATATATGAACGGGGTGTGGAATGTTTTTCTACAATTTTTGCTGGAGTCCAAAATCTCCCTTCTTTTAATCATACTTCATCTCCCTTTTGAAAATCGTTTCACTCAGTCGACAATCTATCGTGATATTTTTTATTACTAAAATTGTTATGTTTTAAAACTGGTATAACTTTATTGCAAATTTCAGTGTTCTTGTAAAATTTATTTCTTCCTGGAACCAAGGTTCTTGTTTGCCTATCCATAAGTAGCTGCACTGGAGAACACTCTGAGTTCTTAATGGGAATATTTCTATATTCTAAAAGTGCATGCCATATATTACTTTTCTCGTCATTACATTTAAGAACATGATTTTTGGCTACTTGAACCATGCGTTCTGCAAAACCATTCGACTTGGCATAATGTGGGCTTGTGGTAGTAACTCTAATATCTAATTCTGTTGCCCATTGTCGGAATTCAAAAGACCCAAATGGAACATTGTCGGCTATAATCTCGAGGGGATATCCATGCGTAGAAAAAATAACATTAAGTTTTTCCGAAAGTGCTTCCGCTGTCTTTTTGACTAATGGTACTATTTCCAAATATTTTGAAAAGTAATCTGATACAACTAAAAATTCTTTACCTGTTACTTCCATTACATCCATTGCTATTTTCTCAAAAGGCCCATTTGGTATTGCATGGTTTAAAAGGGGTTCTTTCGGATTAGAGGGTCTATATTTTTGATAGATGTTACATTTGACAATCATAGATTCTATATCTTGATTCATATTGGGCCAGAATAAAAGCTGCTTAGCCCTATTTTTAGTTTTTTTCCATGCCCAAATGAGGTCTGTGAAGTTGTGTGAGTATTATTGCGCGAAGAGATTGCGGTATAAAAATACGGTCATCTAAAAATACCAGACCGTCTTCTTCAAACAAACTCATTCTGTGCTTCCATAAATATTATAAATGTCTTTCTAACTTGGATTTATCTGGTGGCAAACCATTCTTTACATAACTCAAAACTGCTTTTAATACACTATCTTTCGACGTTTCTTCCTGTATAGTAATTTTCTTTTCTTCGCTTACGTTTATAGTATGTACCATGTCTTAAACCTTTAATCTCTACTTCTTTCCCGGCATTCTTTGAGATACTACGTGATAGCCAATCTGCAAGATATAAATATTTCCCTGGTAAATATGTGAAACTTAAATCGTATTTTTGAAGTTTTAATTTCTTTCACTGCAATTTTGCCGATGGAATTTTGTTGCAATCTTTTTCATGATACTCAAAAGGGGTTTATGGTCTGTTATAACTTCTACCTTCCTTCCGTAGATGTAGTTGTGAAAATTTTGACACGAAAACACCACCGCCAGCATTTCTTTTTCAATCTGTGCGTATCTCATTTCCGATTCTGTTAAGCTTCTAGACGCAAAACATATTGGCACTTTATTCTGCAACAGAGCACATCCCACACAGCACTTTGATGCATCTGTTTGAAGAAAAATGTTTTCCTTTCCGTTAAAGGGTCTTAAAATCGGAGCTTTCACTATTAAATTTTTTATGTCTTGTAAGCAACATTCGTGTATTGGTAGCCACTCAAAAACTACAGATTTTTTCATTAGTTCTCTTAGTGGACTGCTTATGTGGGCTAAGTTAGGTATATACTCTCTCAGGTAGTTGATAAAACCCATCAACCTCTGCAAGTCTTTCTTACAATTTGGAGCTTTTAAATCTTCTATGCCTTTTAGCCTGTTCTTGTCTATTGCTATTCCTTTTTCAGATACTGTATGTCCTAACAAACAAACTTCATGTTGCTTCCATTGAATCTTTTCTTTATTAAATTTAATATTACTTTCTACTGCCCTTTTGAGTAGTAATTCTACAGTTTTATCGTGTTCTTCTTCATTTTCAGCTGCTATAAGTATATCGTCAATGTAAACAAAAACATTTTTAATGTCTCCAAAGTTTTCTTAGTTGAATTTTTGAAACACCTCAGGTGCTATCTTTAAGCCAAAAGGTAATCGCCTAAACCTATAACAACCAAATGGCGTACTAAATGTGCATAGTTCTTTAGATTTTTCATTTAACTCTATTTGCCAAAATCCATCTTTTAAATCGAAGACTGAGAAAACTTTCTTATTAAGCAAATTTGGTTTGATTTGTTCAAATGTTGGTATGGTATGGTTTATAGCGTTATTTAATTCTTTTGGATTAATACAAATTCTTAATTTCTTACTCGGTTTCTCGACTATTACTATATTCGAAATCCATGAACTCGGCTTTTGGTTTTTTATACCCGAGCGCACTTGTGCACAAGGGTATATTAATTTTGTTCACATAACGGTTGTTTATAACAGCCAAAACGAATCGAGATAGATATAGACAAATGTATACATAAATGCTCAGAATGAATAGAGAAGTCGATTAGCCATGTCTGTCTGTCCGTCCGTCTGTTCGTCTGTCCGTCCGTCCGTGTACACGATAACTCGAGCAAAAATTGAGATATCTCAACGAAATTTGGTATGTAGGTTTCCATTAATCCAAGGTAGGTTGGTATTGAAAATGCGCGAAATCGGACTGTAACCACGCCCACTTCCCATATAACGGTAATTTCCAGAAATACGAAAACTGCGTTATTTTAGTAACTACTGAAGATAATTCACTCAAAATTGATATTTACAATAATTTTCAGACGAAAAATAAGAATATTGTAAATTTTTGGAAAATGGGCGTAGCCTCGCCCACTTATAGTTACATGTGTATATCTTCGTAACCGCTGCACCAATTTCTTCCAAACTTGGCACAGTTGTTGGCCTTAGTACGGCATACTAAATGGCTGAAAATTAAAAAAAATTGGACAATAACCACGCCCACATCCCATATAACGGTATTTTAGAGAAATGCAAAATCTTCGATAAATCAGTAAATATTAAAGCCAATTTATTCAAAATTGATGCTTGCAACAATTCTTTACCAAGAAATACGTTTATGGTAAAATTTTGGAAAATGGGCGTGGCACCGCCCACTTACGATCACATATATGTATATCGGTAAGCGTTCTACCAATTTGTACCAAACTCGGTATTTTTATTGTGCTTGCCACATAAAAGCAAAAGGTTGAAAATTATTGAAATCGGACTGAAATTACGGCCGCTGTTCATATAACGGTGAATTTCAAAAATGCTTGAAACTACAATATTTCGAAATTTAAGGACGCCAATTTACTCAAAATTTATACACTCCGGCTTACCATCTAGCGGTAGGTTTCGGAAAGGTGAAAAAACATATATTTAATACTTGCGCCGGGTATTTAATGTTCGGCTCCGCCTGAACTTAGACTTTCTTACTTGTTTCAATATACCTTTTTCACACAAGTTATTTAGTTCATTTCTCAAAGGTTCCCTTAACGATAACGGTATCCGCGATGCCGGCTTCGAGCACGGCGCGGCATTGTCTTTGAGTTCTATGGAAAAATGTTTTTTAAAACAACCTAATCCATCGAAAATATGCTCGTATTTTTTAAGCAAATCTTGCTTTGGAAAATTTCTTATGCTATTAATTCTTTTAATAAGACTTAGATGAACACAAGTTTCCAACCCTAAAATTGGAGTAGAATTTATTTAATTTTTGACTATGAAAAACTTTATGTGCTGGATTTTATTTTTTATATTACATTCCAGGATCACATATCCTAAATTTTCAATTCTTGTACCGTTGTATGCTACTAAACTTTCACAGCTTTTTCGAATTTCAACAAATTTTAATTCTTTTAGATAGTTCATCGGCAAAATATTAACCATGGCTCCAGTGTCTAATTTAAATACAATTATTTTGTTTTGAATTTTAATGTTTTCATAAAAAATTTTTGAATTATTTACACTTTTAATTGTATCTAAATATAAATAAGTTTCATTTTCATTCTTATTTTCTAGTTTTATTTCCTTTACCGATTTCTTTTTGCATACGCTCGCGAAATTATTTTTTCCTCTACAGTTGTTACAAAACTTCCCAAAGGCTGGGCATTTACCTCTTAAATGTGTTCTGCCGAAAAACTTACAGTTAATGTTTCCCTTTTTAAATTCTTTATGCTGATTTGGCTCACTTCTTTGCGCTTCAGTGCCGCCCTTGCCCGGGTTCTTTCGTACCAAATCTACCACCTCACTACTGCCTTGCATACATGCTACCTGTTGATTTGAAAGCTCCGCTGAACGTGCTAAATCTACCGCCATCTCCATTGTTAACTCATGTGTATCCAGCAATTTCTTCTGCAATCTCTTGTCATTTGTACCTAATACAATACGGTCACGAACCATTCGATCCTCATTGTCGAAACCACACCTTCGTACTATTCTTTTCAAATCCATTAAAAAGTTGTCAAATGGCTCGCCAAGTGTTTGGCTGCGATTATGAAATACAAAACTTTCATAAACTTCGTTCCTTTTTGGCTTACAAAAATTTTCGAATGCTTTTGTAACCTCAGCATATTTTTTCCTTTGCTCATCATCAAGATTGAATGTATTAAAAATTTCGATTGCATCTGTGCCAATCGCGTTTAAGAAGATAGCTACCCTGACGGAAACAAGTGATTATTTTTTTAAATCAACTAATTGAAAGACTACTTTAAAACAAATGCAATGAGTAAATGTTTCGAATTTTTATACTATTTTGCTCAAAAAAACAATTTGTGTCTTGGAAGCATGAAAAAGCATCTGTGAAGTCCAGAACGCCAGCGTATTCAAAAGAAACATACTGACTTTGAAGTTGTTTAAGCCGAATTCATTTTAAAATTGTTGAAAATACATGCAGGAAAAGGCCATGTTAAATAAATGAGTTCGTTGCAGGTAAAATAGTGAGAATTTCAATTAGTTATCATTGAAAATAAAGTAGTTTATAAATTACTTTCCAACTAATTAAATTTCCTGCAGGGTACTTTTACTGGTTCCGGCCTCTTATCTAACTCGATAGCCACCGCAAATATTTTAAAATTTTGCCAGAAAATTCTCCAATTTTCGGCTAGGTTTCCACTTAATTTAAGCTCATCAACTTTTCTTACGTAATCCATGCTTTTTATGTAGACGTATCGGATCTGTTTGGGTGGCCTTCCACGTGGTTTGACACTCAATATGCGAACACTTGTACTGAGTTTAGCTCTTCCCATTTAATTTGGTTCATTTTAAGAATTTAAGAGCCATTTACTTAAAGATTTTCGCTATAAAATCTTTTTCTTTGTACGCGTNTTGAGTTTAGCTCTTCCCATTTAGTTTGGTTCATTTTAAGAATTTAAGAGCCGCTTACTTAAAGATTTTCGCTATAAAATCTTTTTCTTTGTACGCGTAATTTTCTTTAATATAAATATTTCTAATTTATTACCGCGTGGGTTTTCTTACAAATTAATTTTCATCTGTGGTCATTTACTGACTGCCGTTTATTCGTCCATTTAGTTTAATCATGTGTAGTTATAAGAAAATTAGAAATAGGCAAGAGTGCAATACCGACATACTGCCATACATATTTATAATCATTAAAGCTTGGGATCCAAACAGGAATATGCTGTTATATGTATTGAAGCTTTACATAATATTACTACAAATCCTATATGATTTATTTTTTTTTTTACTTTTTTCAAAAAAGTCAGCAATTACCGTTATTTTTTGACTGATAGTTTTTCAGTAAAAAAAAACTTAAAACATGACTTTTATTTTTTCGGTCAAAAATAAAAGTTAAAAATTGACTTTTATTTTTAAAATTGAAATTTAAAAATTGACTTATTTTTTCGGTCAAATATAAAAGTTAAAACTTGACTTTTATTTTTTCGGTCAAAAATAAAAGTTAAAAATTGACTTTTATTTTTAAAATTGAAATTTAAAAATTGACTTATTTTTTCGGTCAAATATAAAAGTTAAAACTTGACTTTTATTTTTTCGGTCAGTTATAAAAGTTAAATCTGACTTATTGTTTCGGTCAACATAGCAGTTTACATATTCACAATACAATAGCAAGTGGCCTGCCACTCTAGCAAAAGAGCAGATGAGCTCAAGCAACGACTGTTGCCAACTGGCATTGCTTTATTACTACAGTAAAATTTTGGATAATATTAATAGAATGTATATTCTAATAGTGCATAAATAGTGAAAAATCCAAATTTAAAATAGTTACTGGAGCGAAGAGTGTGGAAGCATACAAAATAATTTTAGTATGTACAGTAAGGGTACTCATTTAAAAGCGCATAACTCTCGCAAACTGGGCAAACTGTGCAATTTTAAACCCACGCAAATGAAATGTCAAGATTTGTATGGAAAGCCATTTGCACAAAAAGGGAAACTTTGCTGTGCCGAGGCATCGATGTTTTTTTTGCATCCCTAGAAAGTCCCCCTTGTCCACAGCCTCGAGTCTGACTCCCTTCCAAACCTCCCGGAACAAAGTTACTGCCGCCCTGTAGAGCGAGGCCGACCGCTCATCGGCACACACCACCTTCTTAAATGTTCTCTGCACTGAGAACAGAGTTTAGTTACGTCAACTAAATATGTTTTTCTCAACACATGATTTGGTTATAGTTACACTATTTGTTTAAAGTTACCAAATCATGTGTTGAGAGGACTATATTTGCCCGACTTTTTTCTGAGTGTGGTACCAACCAGCACTCTCGCACCGCGGCGGGCCCGGGTTTTCCCTGACCACCCTCATAAAGACCCCTGCTAAGGCCGACAACACCTTCCTCCAGTCCGTCCTGGCGATGGCCCCGTCCTCCTTATCCCGATCCAGTCGGCAGTTCTTGGTCATAGCTCACAAGCAGCCCGAACCATACACTCAGAAAAAAGTCAGCCAAATATATTCCTCTCAACACATTATTTGGTAACTATAAACAAATAATGTAACTATAACCAAATCATGTGTTGATAAAAACATATTTAGTTGACGTAACTAAACTCTTTTCTCAGTGTAGGAAACGGAGTACATTCGTACAGTACCCGGAGTTACAGACACGGTTACACTACCACCCGATGATAAGGTCTGATTGTGATTCGACTAAGCCCCCGCACCAACGGCAAGGTGCCTGCCCTAGCAGAGGGTTTTGCTAAAATATAAGCCATATTTCAATACAAACAAAAATAAAAATAAATTTAGCATATACAACATTGCGAATATTAACAAAAAAGAACCGTATGCTAAATTTTGTGAGTAATAGATATAGCACATACCGACGCCTCCAAACCATACTATGCTAAGTATGACTAGGTCTAAGCTGAATTAGCATAGTATGGTTTGGAGGCGACGTTAATAAAGGCCATCATATAGATGTTGATTTATTTACAATAAAAACCCATATTTGCATTAAAAATTTAAATTCTTAAACAAAAAATTGTATCCATTGAAAAATCGGAACGTCCGAACGGGAACGGCCGAACAACTTTGAACAGTTTTTGGCAGCTACTAAACATTGTTAGGAAGTGTAAGTTGACGCATAATTATGGCTGCTTATTATTCTAACAACCATTCATACATCGCTTTTTTGTACCGTTAACAGATTCGCAGAATTTAGCAAAAATCATCAGTCATCTTTGAAACGAGTTCCATTTTGGGAACGTCCGAACGGGAACTTTAAATCGCTATACACTTACCATATAACATTTGTGGAAAATATTTTTATTGATTTCAGACAGGTATGATGACTACTCATAAAAAAAAAAATTGTGTTCATTCAGAGCATACTATAGTAGTTATTATAATTAAAAAGTGTAGATTCAAAGCGGGTTTCAAAAAATCGTGCACTCAGAAAAAAGTCAGCCAAATATATTTCTACCAACACATGATTTGGTAACTATAACCAAATAATGCGACTATAACTAAATCATGTGTTGAGAAAAACATATTTAGTTGAAGTAACTAAACTCTTTTCTCAGTGTGGGACTATTCTTGTAAAAAGTTATCCGTGATATTTTTTTAAGTATTGACATTCATTTGGCTGATTATGAGAGCTTCGATTGCAGCAATGTTCATCAAATCGAAAAATATTTTATGTAGATATCGGCGGCAGTTTCTAAGAACACTGATGCACCGCATATGCAAAGTAACCAAATTATAAATTCAGTACACCAATACTCGCGCGGATTACTATGGTAGGCCCGCGATTTTTGCGCCAATCCACAAAAAAAATGCATATGCGTGGAAGTCAAGCGCGGTATTCAGTCGTCGACAAATTTAATGCAGAAGGCTTCCCTGGAACCGCTCTAACAAACAAAACTCTCAAGTTATCAACAAAAATGTTGCAGTGGTCTACTATAGTTACGGTCACCAGATTTCTATGGCCAAAAATCGGGACATTTCTAAAGCATAAAAAGACATAACATCTTTAGTACAGTTTTATTTAAAACAAAACAAAGACAAAAAACTTGATCGCAAAAATGTATACACAAAATAAATATGTACGATGGCGAGAATGTAAATAGCGTAAAGACATTTTAGCAAATTTTGGCTACATTTCTTTGTTTTTAAAAATGTTTATTATTTTTTTTTTTAAATATAACTTGTTACCAAAAAAAACGTACATATGTAAATCAAAATTTCAAATTTTGTAAAACATTTATAAAAGTTCGACGAATTTCAACAAACCGTCGCCTGGGTAAAAGACTGTCTTATATTAATTTCGGCAGGTTGTGGGAAATCGCGATTGAAGTTTGGAATGCAATTTCTCAAAAACGCGAAGACAGATTTTCTCCAAAGTCTCTGAAAATGTTACTAGTTCAGACTATTTTTAAATTATTTAATTTTTAATGTTTATTGATAATTAGTTTTGAGTATATGAAGGATTTTCTTTATTAAAATTTTGTCGTAAGCGTCATTTGTCCACAATTTGGCAGCCACTTTGTATGAAATACGACAAAATGTGATCAAAATTTCTACTAAATTAACGGTACTTTTTACTCAATATCTCGGAAACTAAAGGAGATATCCAAAAAGGACAACGCCAATTTTCAGATATTGATTTGTTTAATATGACTGCATCACTAACTAAATTTTTACTAAATTATCGGAAACTAAAGGAGATATCTAAAAAGTGATAACACCAATCGAAAGACCTTATTTAAAAATATATAAATGCATCTAGAACTAAAAATCGTCAAAATTGCGCTTACGACAATCTTTTACCCAGGCGACGAAATGTTGATCAAAATTTTAAATGTTTTAATCAGATTTTCTAGAATTTTTTTCAGGTAGGAAGTTTTGTAGCCCATTAAATTTTTGTATAAAAAGTGCAAAATTGAAGTAGCTTGGTCTTACCGTTGATTTTCGGACATTTTTTGTTCGCGCATGTTCCTCCATACAATGTACGTTCAAGAATTTTTTTATATAGAAAAAATTAGAAACATCTTCCACAAGAAAAATTTACCAAAAATCTTCTGTAAGTCCAGGGGACGTGAAATTTGCACTTTGAATTGAATGGGCTACAAAACTGCATACTCAGAATGTTTCTGAGAAATCTATTTAAAGAGCTCAAAATTTTGATAAAATTTTGTCGAATTTTGCTAATTTTTGTGCAAAGTTTGAAACTTTGGCATACGTGGTATTTGTAATGAGCTATACTTTCATAATAAACATTAAATAGTCGCCAAAGAATGCTAAAATGTCTTTCCCCAAAATATATTTCCGACCAAAGATCATAGAAAATAAGGATGTTGGATATGTTTATGGCTCCCTTATATTCTATGTTGCTTATGATAACGACAGTGCTGCCGCGTTTGTACGAAAAATTATTTTTGGGCCAGAGTACAGAGAGACCCTTAAATTAATAAAGAAAGCACTGAAAATCGGGACATAATCGGTACAAATATGAAAAATCGGCACACTTATACGTCCCGACTTTCAAAAAATATTCAGCGGGACAACGTTCTCAAAATCGGTACTGTCCCGCTAAAATCGGGACGAATGGTCACCGTAACTATAGTAGGCCGCGCGTGTACTCTAGTGTTAAAAATTTTTTATTCTCGCTTTTTTTTAACTATGAAAAAGTATCTGTGAAGTGCACAAAGAAAAAAAGTGGTACTTTTACAGGCAACAAGTTACGCAGCGGGGGTCAACTGTCACCTCCTAGAACAACTCTATGTTAGATGCGACAGTAGAAAGTAAGGTAGTGGAAAGTATGTACTAGTACTTTCCGCTGCAGAGTCGTAAAAGACTAGCACAATTATAACAACATTAAGTACTAAGTAAGTATGTAGCATATACACATTTGTGTGCATAAGTAACAAAGTTTCAGTGCGAAATCTTCTGAATAATTTAATTTGCTATTTATATATATACATAAATGCATGTGTGCTCATACTGTATGTATTTAAGAACGAAATTCTTGTTATGGTTCACAAATAGTTCACATCGGAAGAGCATAATTCTGCATTCATTGTTAAGTGTGTTTTATTCAACATCACATTCATATAAGCTTTCAAGTGCGCTTCATATACCAGACATAGTAAGAAATGGCAATACGACGACAAAAATTCCTCAACCGGCAATAAACTGTGCTAAAGTGCTTTGGTTGAAAGAACGCTTGCCAAATTGGTTTTAGTTGAATGGAGAAAAGTCCAAAACAAAATTGAGTGCTTCTGCTTTACCATCCACTTGAAGTTATATCAGAAAACATGTGGATGAGAGTGAACATCCACGAATTCTTAAGCTAAATATGTAAAATGTTTAAAAATTTAAGTTCCTTGTTTTAGTTTCGATTCGTATCTCTTTTATAAGTGTTGGCTGATGGTACAAGATAATGAAGAAGGTTATTTCCCTCTATTTCCTAAGTATTGATGGTGGTTTTATTAAGGGCCGGTTGTTCATTGTCTGGTTGTCACAAGAACATCATTATCGACGATTTCGACACCATACATATAACATGTGGTCGATAAAGCAGTAGTTATATTTAACCGGAGCTTCTATCTCCGATTTGTGCTAATCAGACATTGAACAACCGGCCCTAAATATGGCAAAATGGGTACGCAAAGAGTTTATCCAGTACGCCAGAGCTCAACCGGTTACCTCAGAAAAATTACATAGTTTATTTCTACTTATGCAGCAACTAACTTCAAGTTGATATATAATAACCTACCAGCCTCATTGAGATAATCCATACTTTTGATACATATCTTTGCAAATAGTTCAATATTAGTTGTAAAATCATTTAACTGTGGGCAATTAACTATTTCAGCATGAAAAGTCGTCGGTAAAAGAAACATACTGACTTTGCATTGCTTTAAACCAAATGCATTTTAAAGTAGTTGAAACCAAATGCAGAGTCGGACAATCGACTTGCTGCTTGCACACAATTCAAACTGAACCTTTGAAAGTACATTTACATGTATGGCTGTATAGCCCAATCACTTTAGACCAAAATCGACGTAAGATTAAAAAAAATTCCGGGAAGAAATTTTTTGACGCAGTTAGGTGTCTCCTGTTTAGGTGAACACAAAATTAAAAATTTTCCCGCAATTGCGATATGGGAAGTGTCCGCCATCTTGGATATTATATTTTTTACGATTTGCGCGCGAATTTTGCATTTATCGCGAAAAAAGGTAAACAAATTTGTTGAGAATTCGATTCCCTACAATTTTCATTGCCTATAAATTTTTTTAAATAATTATTTATTGCTAATAATATGCAAAAAATGCCCAAAATTAGGTAAGTGGCGCGGCTTTTTCGAATTTTCGCCACAATAAAACTCTTTAGAATCAGAGAAAAGTCGAATTGATAACAGGACAAAAACTATTTGCAAATTACAGTTTCAAATGACTGAAAATAGTTATTCATGGGCTCGGCCTACTGGTGAACCCACAGTTGAAAATACGCGCCAAAAAACACGACCTCCGAGATACTGTGAAAAAAGTTTTGAGTAGCTTTCCCCTTGCCGCTGCATTGAGCGCGTTGCTGGTCGAGATCTACACGTCGTACGCGAACATATAAACAATGCGTTTATTGGAACTTTTGTCCTCTACAACTTTCCCATTTAAATGTGCCACTTATTTCAAATAGAAATTGATCAAAATTCGAAGAAACCGCGCCACTGACCTAATTTTGGGCAGTTTTTGCATATTATTAGCAATAATTAATTATTTAAAAAAATGATAGTCACATGAAAATTGTATTCCCTATAGGGAATCGAATTCTCTACAAATTTGTTCACTACCTTATACGCGAGAAATGCAAAATTCGCGCGTAAATCGTAAAAAGCACAAAATCCAAGATGGCGGACATTTCCCTTATCGCAATTGAGGGAAAAATTTTCATTTTGAGCTCACCAAAACAGGAGACACCTAACTCCGTCAAAAAATGTCTTCCTGAAAATTTTTCGTTGAAAAAATCGAATGCAAAATCCGCGCGTAAATCGTAAAAAAACACAAAATCCAAGATGGCGGACACTTCCCATATCGCAGTCGGGGGGAAAATTTTCATTTTGTGTTCACCTAAACAGGAGACACCTAACTGCGTCAAAAAATATCTTCCCGGAATTTTTTCGTTGAAAAAATCTAAAGTGATTGGGCTAGTAGGTGAGCGTGCAAAGATGTTTGCTACAATTGGTCGCGGCCAAAAATGCCCATGCAGTGATGCCAGATTGTGGGTAATTTCCCTATTTGAGGGATATTTTGCAACAAAAATTATTAAAAGGGAAAAAAGGGGCATTCAAAATTAATAAGGGATTTTCTTTTGACACAGTATCGTTGCATAATTGAACAAAATTCAAGAATATTCGACACTCTTACGTAATTACAGCCTGATTCTCTATCTCGAACGAACAGCCAGACGAACGCTTCGTGTCCAAACGAAAACGTCTGAATTCGAAAGTCTCTATCTCGAATGATAATTTTTGTCCATCCTTACGTTCTTACGTTATTCGCCCGAAAAGATCTGTCAAAATTGTTTTGTTTACATTGTGTTTATAAAAGTTCAAAAATACAATATGTTAATAGAATTATTTAAGAATGTATCAAGCAATAGCATTTCATGCAAATGAACGTTCGGACGAAGACGAATTGCAGATTCAGAGGCGGAGGCTTCGAGAGAGTACAATTGTATTGGAATTGCCAGACGCCGAGTAAGTAGACGTGCATTTCTAACAGTTCAGACAGTTGTAGTGTTATGTGGAGACGAAATGGGACCCAAGTGGTCTGCTCTGGCTTGCACCCACATATCGCACATTTGTATGTGTATATTAACATACATATTTTATTTTAGGTTTGTTAAAAACTTTCGAGTCCGCAAAGAAGTATTTGGACACATTTTCAGCGAAGTGAGCATCCATATGAAAGACACCTACCACAATACTCATTTGCCACCAAAACTGAAACTGTCCACATTTCTACGCTTTCTTGCAACTGGAAGCTATCAAAAGTCGGTGGGTAACGAAAGTGTCTCAGTAATGGGTCAGTCGACAGTTGCAAAAGTAACAGCGGAATGCTTGAACATTTTTGAGGAGCATTTTTGCCACAAATAGGTAAGTATGTGCAGGACCGAGGAAAAAGAAAACGACGTGAAAGAGCAATTCTTCAACAAATGTGGAATACCTGGCATAGTTGGCTGTGTGGACGGGTCCCATGTGCGTATAAAAGCATCCAATGCAAATCGCAGACATCTTTACTACAATAGAAAGGGGTTTTATCATCAATGTAAATCAATGTAATGGCAGTAAGTACAAAACCCTTATAGCCTTTTTAATGCCACTATTTCAATACAATTCTGATTTTAGATATGTGATGACGACATGGTAATAACATTTGTTGACGCAAGACATCCTGGTGCTAACCATGACTCCTTCATTTGGAAAATTGAATTATCCATTTTAGCGGCTCACACGATAGCAAAAATTCTTTCGTTTGGATTTGACACTTTTTTTCTTTATTTGAAGTTGTATTCGTGTTAGAGAATTTACATTCGTTACGTTTTCGTCACATAACAATCAGCTGTTATCGGCTAGTTATCGCCAGGGTAGCGAATTCGTGTTAGGTAGTACAAATACACAAACAAACGGCTGGTTGGACGAGACGAACGCTCGTTTCGAGATAGAGAATCAGGCTGTTAATCGTTCTGAAGATGTGATGTGGAGTGAAATGGTATATAATTATTAAAAAGTATAAGGACAGTTTTGAAAATTGTCTTACATTAACCAATTCAACAATCTTTTCATTGTAACTGGTGTTTCATGTAAAAACCGGAACAAATTATCTGATGAAATGTTAAATAGCACATGAATGTGCTTCAATTTTAAAGTCACCAAAAAATCGTATTCGCTTACACTGAAACTAATTTATGAATGTTGTAGATGTTTTTAAATTATTTTAGGCCCTTAGTGAGTAATCTACCGACCTTTGACTTACGCAAGAATATTATATGTGTGGCAGTGATGGAAAAGTAGGCACAATAGTGCCATTTTTGGCACTTTCGTTCACTTTTGGCGCAATTCATCCTGTTTTGGCACAATCATAAAATACAGAAATTTAAAATAAAAGGCCACTATAAAACAAAAAATCACATACCACATTATAGATAAAAAAAACAAAAAGTGAAAATTAAAAGCACTAAAAATTAAAATAAGGGCCGTGAGAAATATTTACAAACCGCTGAATTTTATTGTGAATACGCAGTACGAAAAGTAAGTTTTCGCAACAACAAGCTTTTAATTCAGAATTTTTAGAAAGATTCTAAGTCTGCAGTTTATAGTCCATTAAATAAAAGTGCAAGTTTCTGCAATATCCCGATGATTTTTGATATTTTTTTCTGACGGTGTCATACATTTTCATCCATTAAAAAATTTTCGAACACANAAACAAAAAATCACATACCACATTATAGATAAAAAAAACAAAAAGTGAAAATTAAAAGCACTAAAAATTAAAATAAGGGCCGTGAGAAATATTTACAAACCGCTGAATTTTATTGTGAATACGCAGTACGAAAAGTAAGTTTTCGCAACAACAAGCTTTTAATTCAGAATTTTTAGAAAGATTCTAAGTCTGCAGTTTATAGTCCATTAAATAAAAGTGCAAGTTTCTGCAATATCCCGATGATTTTTGATATTTTTTTCTGACGGTGTCATACATTTTCATCCATTAAAAAATTTTCGAACACACTTTATATGGAAAAAATGCATGAAATTGAAAACTTGGAAATCTCCTTAAAAACTCTGAATTCAAAGTTTGTTGTTGGGAAAACTTGCTAAATTTTTATAATTTTTGTGCAAAGTTTGAAATGACGATTTTTGTACATTTATTGTGTTTACTAAATTATGAATTAAACTTTTATATAAAATCATTCGAAAAATAATCAATGAACAAAGTAGGCGAAACTGGTCAAAGTGCCTCACTGCCATTATTTCGCATATATGTACATATGTACATATGTATATGTGTGTAAAATTGTCATAACGCCTATATTTCGGTGTATTTCCTCTCCGTAATTGGAATTCTGTGTAATTTTACTATGAATTTATGTATATGTCTAAGGAATCCTTCATAAAAGTGATTTACTGTAATAATTTAGCTATTTAATAATTATTATATTACTTCAGTGTATTTAAAAAATATTATTTCTAAAAATATATTGTTCTTAAAACGCTATACAAAAATTTAACTTTGTGGCACTTTCATCTTGTTTTCGGCACTATTTTTGAAGACCATTTGGCACATTTTGAAATTTTTAAATTCCATCGCTGATGTGTGGTGTAGTGGTAAGCAGTGTGCGCTTGCACTCCGCAGGGCCATGGTCAAAGCAACATCGCAAAAAAATTCAGAAAAAAGGGTTTTTCTTAACAGCGCACAGTGCGGCCAAAAATCGAGAAAATAAAGTTTCTAGATAGTAGAGGTTTACGCCGACAGGCTTTGCGGCGGCGGCGTGGTCAACTTCAAAAATATTCGGCGGCCGCGGCGACGCACAGTGTTTCGACTATATGGAGGCAGGTGGAAATAATAGTACACCTGCACCGATTTCACTGAAACCTGACATGTGCTCTAGTTTTACTTAGAAATAGAAAATTATGAAATTTCGTAAAGATGGAATAATTGCCACGCCATCTACTCTTGTGGGCGGAAACATTAAATCTCATCCGATTTCGATGAAATTTAGTTTGTAGTATTTATTTTATTTGAAACCCCTAAATATAAAATATGGTGAATATTAGATTACTATAACGTTCAAAACTCACAAAAAATGTGGGCCCAGTCATTAAATGTGATGGAAGTTTGGGTAATTTTTGACTTAGGTGTCAATACTCGCTTTTTTCCCAACATCTGGTGGGATTTTTTCATTGTTCGAAAAATCCCTTTCGCTAAATTATGCAAAAGAAGCTGAAAATCAAAAATTAAGAAAATCAAAAATTACATATATTTGCAAAGTCGCGCGCAAAGATCAAATTATATATTCGAAAACTACATAAAATTCTCGAAAATATTAGTCTAATTTCAAGACCTGACGGACCGGTACTCATACTTTTTTTTCTAATAATCTTTAGCATCTACATTTCAAAGTAAATTTTTTGGTAAGAAAATAGGAAAATACCAAATAAATGATAAATACCTTCACCTGAATATTCCACGACATTTAGATAATTAATTACAGTTGAAAAAGAAACACTTTCTGTAATGGGTTCAGCGCCAAATGCAACTAAACTGATTAGTCGGTATCGCACCCATTCCGGTATTTTTTTGGAAATGTATCGTTCGTGAAGAAGGGGGGTGAGTAAATAATGTAAAATTTGGTATTTATGACTTTTACTATTCCCTCTCTAAGTCAAACCGGGTTTTTTACCAACTGTCACCATGACTTTTTTCTACCTGCCTCCATATAGTCGAAACATATAAGGTAGATTTCAAAGAGCCATGAGGATAATAATCTTATCATTTCAACTAGTCAGCGTTAGGCATTCGCCATGCCAATTATTCTATTATTATAAGTCTATTTATTTCATTATTGAATTAGTTTTAAATTTAAATATTGTTACTTCCTACTTGAATTAAAATGTTGAGTGTCTGGCGCTGATTGATGGGCGAACAGAAGAAGGTCTGATGTATATACATACATACACACACGGATCTCTATGTTCTCTACAGATCCGTATGTACTATTTAAATTTAAAGAAATAAAAAACCTTTAAAAGTTTAGTTATTGGGGTAATTTATGTCGCTCTCAATAAATTTTTGCAATAATCTTATTAACCGTTATGTTAAATTACGGAGTTCTTACGATTTTTTGCGGATTACATATGAAAACAAGGTTGGTCTACTTTTTTTTCAAAAGTTTTGACCCACTGTTGAAAAAAATGGCTTACAGATGGTTAAAATTTCTACTAAAGTATGAAGCGCCAAATTTTTCTAACGAGAACCGAATGTAATGAAAAATAATACTGTTTACCATAAAGAGGTAACTTTAACCCTGTGTAGAAAACATTGCGATGCGAGGGAGCAAAACCTTCCTGGGGTTTGACCACCACTAAGGAATGCTAACGTAATTTTCACACAGACACCTAGTACTTGGATACGTATGTGGGACCCCAGAATAAAATAACTTACGAATGTAAATATTAGCAAAAAATGTGTTTGTTTGAAATATTAAAAAAATACATAGAAAAATCAACTTGGCTTTGTTTTATCTCCAATAATTGAGGAGTTAGATGCAAAGAGGCCGCTTCTATTATAACTGCTTTCTGAGATATTGGCGTTAAAGTTTTTGATGTGTTATAACTTTCTTGTTGTTGTAGTAGGTGTATAAAAAAAGTAGCCGCCGCCGCCGCCGCCGCGCCGATATTTTCGTAACTCGGCGGCGGCGCGTGAGGAATGACAAAAAACAGCGGCGGCGGCGGCGTGGCTCGACGGCGTATACCTCTCCTAGATAGGCCTTTTTCGACATTGAGTTGGCTAAAGGGATCACCTAAGAAGCGAAAACTTTTCACAGTAACGACCTGCACCCTAATTCCTCTCTTTATATTCATTTGCGGTGTGTCCTTCTCCCAAGCACAACATTATTGTAATAAAAAGCTAAAAGTTATTAACGTATAAAAGTAGTTAGAGAATAGGAAATCAAACAAGACCAGATGGATTCTACGTCTAAAGGTTAGTAAAATACGCCAAACAATTTGTGAAAACAAATACTGTAACAGAAATTGTTAAAAAATAAAAATGTAAAGGTATTTTTTCGATTATTTTTAAACGAAATTTGAGTAATTAAATGCAACAGTAACAACACGCTGTCGGATGCTGCCTTTAAACCTATTCGAGTTTACGTAGTAAAGTACAGAATAAAACAAAACTCAGATGTTCATTTCTGCTCGTAATATTTTTTTAACCCGCTTATACCAGAGTTGGGCAAAATTTATTCGAATGACGAATAACAAATGAATAAATTGTTTTTCTCGTTATTCGTAAATAATAAATAACTTTGTTTATTCAAAGAAAAAATTATAGTCCAGTCAATTTAGACATTCGAGGTTACAAAAATTCCCACCCAGCTGAAAATTGGTAGGATTGTTCAAAACACCATCATAAATGAAATCTAAAAAGTCCTCATCGATCCGATACCTGGAAAAAAAGTTACTCGGGGTCAAAATTCACAAAAACGGGGTTTTCGCGATTTTCAGCAAAACGGTAAGTTTATCATAAAATTAGTTTAGACAAAAATTGTAGATCAGATAATTATCTATAACAAATGTCTAAATACTTTTTGTACTAAGAACCACCGTTTCCGAGATATAACGATTCAAAAAGTTGCAAGTTCGGGTGTACGTGGCGTATGTGTAACACGCGTTACTGCTCGTATTTCATACAAAAAATCTTTGCGCATTTTGATTTGACCACTCATATTTCGTATTTATCCATCGATTTTCTTCATCAGTAACTTGATTTTTTTTTTGTAACAGAACGGGCTTTAGTACAAATGCCAAAATTTTGCAGAGAACCTGTTATTTTTAAAATTTTTCCTCTGTTAAAGTTTGATTTTTTTCATTTTTTTATTAAAAAATAAAAAAAGCCGGAATGATTAATTAATTTGTCAGAAACTATAAGCATTATCGGAATGTGATGTATATACGGTTTATGGAGAATTTCATTGGCTTTCATTTGCCGTATTTTGTATTGAGATTTTAAATTGGTTCGTAAGATATACGTGATTAAAAGGAACCAATTTTAATATTTTTTTATTTTTTTTTATTGAGCTTTGTACCACAATTGTTTATTAGGAAATAAATAAAATAAAATAAAACTTTTTAATATACAACGCTTTTATAAATGGACTAAAAAGTAGAAAATAATATTTCTCAGTCCCACAGAATTTGTTTTGATAACTTTTGATTTTGAAATTTTAGCAAAAGTCATTATAAACAATTAATGACATTGAAACCGAAAAACGTGGTGCGCATGCAATACAAAGCATTCGATTTTATTGACAATAGACAAACTACATAACATTCTACAGCGAAAGTACAAATTTGAGATCGATTTTAAGCGGTCGTTATTCATATGCCCACATACATACATA
>NW_016162726.1:20893-23109 GCF_001687245.7 Rhagoletis zephyria
CTGCTATATGTATGTATGTACATATGGGTGTTTCCATACAGCCGATACGCGACATTCGTACGCTTATAGATAACGTAAATCTATCAAAAATAGAAGTTACTGAAAAAACAAAAAAATTACGGTTATGTTGCAACCAAAGGGTACTATGTTTGAGAAAAAAATAAGCAGCCTCGAAACTTTGGTGTGGAAAATATCTGTTCAAAACCAGGTGATAACGTACGCGACAAAAAAAGAAGTGGTTTTAAGGCACATATACATATATGCGAAAGTCTGCGAATCATGAGAGTTTTTCTTTTCTTTAAAAATTCCTAAACTAAGCTAAATAATGTACCTTTATAATCTCTTCCATTATTTGATAGAAATTATCTCTGGTTAGGTTTTATTTAAAAAAAATTATAATAACATACGCGACATAACGTACGCGACAGATTTTTCCCCCATACAATATTTTTACTAGTAACACATACTAAATTAAATTTTTTCAGTTCTTCTCTCCACCGTTTTGCGTTTTCAAACCCTTTTTCCGCCATCTGAATACGAAATTTAAAGTTATAAAGCCGTTTGAATTCATTTGCTTGCATTTTCGGTTTACATTTTCATGGAAACACGCATATATGCGAAAGTCTGCGTATCATGGGAGTTTTTCTTTTCTTTAAATATTCCTAAACTAAGCTAAATAATGTACCTTTACAATCCTTCATATTTTAAGAGAAATTATCTCTGGCTAGTTTTATATTAAAAAAAAACAATAACGTACGCGACATAACGTACGCGACAATTTTTCTCGTAAGTAATAAAATGTATTTATTGAGAACTCTTCCCGCCACCGTTTCATTGTTTTACAACTATTCTAAATAATTTAAATGGAAAATTTGCAATTAACATTGGTTTTGATGTATTTGATTGAAATTTTCGTACTTACAATAACGTATGCGACAAACTTTAAAGGGTAATAAAATTTGTTTTACTACGGTTGGAAAGAAAATTTTACTGTATATATTTAACTGGAAGAATTCTCGCTTAAGAATTATAATCTGCATTACCTGCGACTGCCAATATACAAATGACATAGACAAACAATGTTTTTACATAACGTACGCGACATTAGAATACTATCAGAAGCAAATCAAAAAATTACCGTATAACCGAGCTCTAACTTCTCCCTTTTCTCATTTTTATAGTTAGTTGTTATTGCAAATTTGAATTTAAGATGTAATTGTAATGTTTCAAATCTCTTAATTTAGTTAATAGGAAAGAGAAAATAGTTCATTTCATTAGAGAAAACTGAGTCGATGGAGACACTCCGTTTTACTCTTCAATTTTTGGGTTTTAAAATTGCAATAAGCTGAAATACTTCTATAATATAAAAATTCGAATATTTTACTCTTATTAATTCGTCTTAAAAACCCTTTTCAGTTGTTTTTATTTGTTCAGTCCTGGTTGACATTTTCATGGAAACACCCATATGTATGTTTATACTAAATGTGAGCAAACAACATTGTGCTTGCATAGTCTTCTGTTCACTTTCACTGCAAGTTGAATTATTTTAATATCTATTGCAAAATTTTGTACAGACAAGACTAAAAAGAAGAAAATAAATAAAATAAAAAAAAACTTTTTAATATACAACGCTTTTATAAATGGGCTAAAAAGTAGAAAATAATATTTCTCAGTCCCACAGAATTTGCTTTGATAACTTTTGGTTTTGAAATTTTAGCAAAAGTCATTATAAACAATTAATGACATTGAAAATGAAAAGCGTGGGGCGCTTGTAATAGACTTGAATTGATATGAAAAGTAACATATGAACATAGACCTAAAATTTCTACAGCGAAAGTACAAATTTGAGATCGATTTTAAGCGGTCGTTATTAATATACCTACATACATATCACATACATACATATATTACTCTTCAATTTCAAATCAGGCCTATTACATGCGCCCCACGCTTTTCATTTTCAATCTCATAAATTGTTTATTATGACTTTTGCTAAAATTTCAAAATCAAAAGTTATCAAAACAAGCTCTACGGGACTGAGAAACATTATTTTCTAATTTTAGTCCATTTATAAAAGCGTGGTACATTAAAACGTTTTTTTTTAATTTATTTTATACTATTTAGTCTTGTCTGTATACAATTTTGCAATAGATATTAAAATAATTCAACTTGCAGTGAAAAGAGAACAGAAGACTATGCAAGCAAAATGTTGTTTG
>NW_016162726.1:23291-23457 GCF_001687245.7 Rhagoletis zephyria
CTGGACTAGGGATGTTGCGAATGTGGAATTTTAGACATCCGCGGATGCGAATGGGTAATAAATTAGGTAATTTAGGTGATTTAGGTAAATAAAAAATGGAAAGGTTAATAATTTTTAATAATCTGCCTTATCCTGAGTTTTGCCCGAAAAAAAATTCACCCGAAAA
>NW_016162726.1:23607-27754 GCF_001687245.7 Rhagoletis zephyria
TCGTAAATCAAACCTGCGCCACTATATAACTACTCGCTCGAAGCGACAAACTTGAAAAACTTGAAACTTGGCAAAATTGTAAATTCTTTCGATTGACACTGCACCAGTTGAGAGGACTTGCAGATATTTTTATTTATTTTTATTGCGGTGCAATAATTACTTTTTGAGAATTTCATCGGGGCTGCAAATGTTGGATGTTTCCTCCTGACTTTCATCTTCACAATCTAGCATCATGGCACAATCGTTGTTTAAACACCGTTTTTTTCGAAAGAATTATTCATTCTCATTCGTTTGGTTGTTTCGGAATTTGTCACGTCGTCAGCGTTTTTCGATTTTAGTTTTTGTAACTCAATTTTAATGTTTTCTTCTGTGACTGGTTAGATATACGTCTGTGCACTTGCACAATATTCCAGGGACCGAAAATAACAGTTATTTTTTTCCGAGTTAAATTTGGCCTAATATTTTTTATTCCGAAATAAACCTCCTATCGGGATAGTAAAGAAATCGCTTATCCAAATTAAACAAATTTGGNATTCATTCTCATTCGTTTGGTTGTTTCGGAATTTGTCACGTCGTCAGCGTTTTTCGATTTTAGTTTTTGTAACTCAATTTTAATGTTTTCTTCTGTGACTGGTTAGATATACGTCTGTGCACTTGCACAATATTCCAGGGACCGAAAATAATAGTTATTTTTTCCGAGTTAAATTTTGCCTAATATTTTTTATTCCGAAATAAACGTCCTATCGGGATAATAAAGAAATTAAACAATTTTGGTATCATATGAAAGAGGACTGAAATAGCTTTTAAACAGAAATAACGAATGAAGGTTACCACCTCTATTTATATTTTTTATAACTTAATACTAAAGAAATTCATGTAAATGCATACCTGACCCAATGTTTGTTATATGGTAATTAATTAACATTTTTTATTGAAATATTTTTCAATGTGTGGCTTTCCTTTTTTAGACATTTCAGTTTTAAAGCTATTCAAGTCCTCTTTCATTGGATACGAAACTTGTTTAATTTGGATAAGAAGTTTGTTTATTATCCGGAAAGTACTTTTATTTCGGAATAAAAAATATTTGGCCAAGTTTAACTCGTAAGAAATAACTGTAATTTTCGGTCCCTTCAATATTCGCATTCGCAAAAGATCCGCATTGCTTTTTGCGAATGCGAAAGCAAATGCGAATGTTAAAATTAATGCGGAAGCCCCGCGGTTGCGAATGCGAATGCGAATATTCGAAACAACCCTGGTCTGGACATACATCATTGCAAGTTGATAAAAGCGTTGTAAAATTGAAAAAGCAACAAAGTCTAAGCGGTAGAAGTTATAGCGGCTATTTCGGAGAACACCACATCTCCTCATCAGGCAGGCTCTTCCTAAACTATGTATTTGTCAATGTTATTGTGGCTTATTAACATTTTATTTTTAATATTTTTTTTTATTATTGAGCTTTGTACCACGATTGTTTATTAGGAAAAATTGAAAAAGCAACAAAGTCTAAGCGGTAGAAGTTATAGCGGCTATTTCGGAGAACACCACATCTCCTCATCAGGCAGGCTCTTCCTAAACTATGTATTTGTCAATGTTATTGTGGCTTGTTAACATTTTATTTTTAATATTTTTATTGAGCTTTGTACCACGATTGTTTATTAGGAAAAATTGAAAAAGCAACAAAGTCTAAGCGGTAGAAGTTATAGCACTATTTCGGAGATCACCACATCTCCTCATCAGACTTTTTTTTCTAGACTTCAGCAGGGATCGAACCTGCGAATTCGATGTTCAAAGTCAGAAGCGTTAACCACTGAGCTATGTACATCCCGTAAACTCTTGTTGCTAATTCATTTTCCTTATTCAACCAACTACTATCAAGTGCAGCTGAACCAATTTTTGCTTTAAGCTGAATAACGGTAAATTGGAAATATCTCGAAAACGTATCCATAAAAAAAAATTAACTCGATTTCGGAATCACCGAGCAATTCTACATAGAAATTGGATAGTGGCGTCTGGAGAACAAAAACCAAACTAAAATTTGTGATCCAGTGTTATTTATAAAAAATGTCTAAATACATTTTTCCTTAGAGCCACCGTTTCCGAGATATAACAATTCAAAAAGTTGCAAGAGTTGTAATCGGCATAATATAATATAAGTACAAAAAGGTGGCGTGGAAACGTGTGCATATTATGACCATTAAACTCTTCCAACTTTTTGAATCGTTATATCTCGGAAACGGTGGCTCTTAGGACAAAAAGTATTTAGACATTTGTTATAGATAATTATCTGATCTACAATTTTTGTGTAAACTAATTTTATAATAAACTTACCGTTTTGCTGAAAATCGCGAAAAACCCGTTTTTGTGACCTTTGACCCCGAGTAACTTTTTTCCAGGTATCGGATCGATGAGGACTTTCTTGATTTTATTTATGATGGTGTTTTGAACAATCCTACCAATTTTCAGGTGGGTGGTAATTTTTGTAACTTCACTCCTATTTTTGGTCTAATTTGACCGGACTATTATTCGAATGACAAATAAACCATTTTATTCGTTATTCGAATAATAAATGAAAATAAAACAAGTAATATTTGTGATAAAATCGAAACTTATTTGCTTTCAAGTAGCTACAATAACAGTAAGGTACGTTATTATTTCTTCAAGCAGTTAATATTTGTTTTCATGACTACTCTCTGTTCAAAGATATTGTCAGACAGTTTGCTTGACTTTGGAAAATTTATCGTGGTGGCATAAGAAAAAACTCGTTCTACCGATGCTGCCAATTCACTATTTAACTTTGAAGGAAAGAAAAGCAGCGGAAACTGAATATTTAAATCTTTTAACTTTCCTACGGAATAACTTTCCTCAGAACCATTCCATCCGACTCTGAAGAATTTTGGATAATTGCTTACGGAGCGAAAACCGCAAAAGGCAATAAAATGTTTGGAAATATAAGTAAATTCATTTTATTATCCTTGCCGCACTCACATGCTTTGTTGAGCGCGTTTTTCCGTAATGTATTCAACAAAAACTAAGATTCGAAATAGGATGATGTTGGAAAGACTTAATTCAATAGTTCGAAAAAAGTGTTATATGAAGGATAATAGTTTCTGCTTGTATTGTATGTTATCAAGGTTGAGTAGCTTAATATATGGCAACAGCAGAAATGTAAATCATTCAGACACTATAGGTGATTTTAAAGAAATTGTGGAAATAGCTGATCTCGCCTTATTATAGGTTGTTATTTAATTTTTAGCGCCGAGCTCTTAAAAGCGGATTGTGCGATTAATCAATTAATATGAGTTATAATAAATTTAATAATTGCGCAGTACTATTGCAATGCAAATGTGTTGAAACAAATTTTTTTTATAAAGTATGGGTATTTTTAAAGAAAATTTTTTTTACATCATAATTAGGCGCATAAAGAAATCACACAATTAGTCGCATGGGGTCCCCAGTGACCCCAATAAAAGTGTTGAAAAAATAGTTTTCAAAATAAAAAAGGAAGTGTGTATTAACAAAAATATTAAAGTACTCTATTATCGTTAACGAAAAAAGAAAAACATAATTTCGACTTCAAACTTAAAAAAAAAAATTTTAAACTTCGGCGAAAAAATGTTACGTAAGTAGGCGCATGGGGTCAGCACTCAAGCGAGTAGCGACACATGTGTACACGACGATGTTTTAACCGTAACTAAATAAATTAAACGAAATGTATTTTGTTATAAAAATTAAAGCTCTCTATTATAGTTAACTTTAAGAAAGAAAACTATAACTTTGACTTCAAACTTAGATACAAAAACTAAAACTAAACAAGTAAGAAAGTCTAAGTTCGGGCGGAGCAGAAGTATTAAATATATGTTTTTCACCTTTCCGAAAGCTACCGCTACGTGCTAAACCGGGGTGTATCCATTTTGAGTAAATTAGCGTCCTTAAATTTCGAAATATTGGAGTTTCAAGCATTTCTGAAATTTACTGTTATATGAAAAGCGGCCGTAATTTTAGTTCGATTTCAATAATTTTCAACGTTTTGCTTCTATGTGGCAAGCACAATAACCACACCGAGTTTGGTACAAATTGGTAGAACGGTTACCGAGATACATATATGTGATCATAAGTGGGCGGTGCCACGCCCATTTTTCAAAATTTT
>NW_016162726.1:27928-28104 GCF_001687245.7 Rhagoletis zephyria
AAATTGGTGCAGCGGTTACGAAGATATACACATGTAACCATAAGTGGGCCTGGCTACTAACTATATTATAACAAGATCTAATTTTTATACCCGAGCGCACTTGTGCACAAGGGTATTATAACTTTGTTCACATAACGGTTGTTTGTAACAGGCAAAACGAATCGAGATAGATATAG
>NW_016162726.1:28395-40219 GCF_001687245.7 Rhagoletis zephyria
TCAAAATTGATATTTACAATAATTTTCAGACGAAAAATAAGAATATTATAAATTTTTAGAAAATGGGCGCAGCCACGCCCACTTATGGTTACATGTGTTGGCCTTGGTACAGCATACTAAATGTCCGAAAATTTTTCAAATCGGACAATAACCACGCCCACATCCCATATAACGGTAATTTAGAGAAATACAAAATCTTCGATAAATCAGTAAATATTAAAGCTAATTTATTCAAAATTGACGCTTGCAAATACGCTTATGGTAAAATTTTGGAAAACGGGCGTGGCACACAGAAGCAAAACGTTGAAAATTATTGAAATCGGACTAAAATTTTTTCATACAACGGTAAATTTCAGAAATGCTTGAAACTTCAATATTTCGAAATTTAAGGACGCTAATTTACTCAAAATTGATACACCCCGGCTTACCATGTAGCGGTAGCTTTCGGAAAGATGAAAAACGTATATTTAATACTTGCGACTTTCTTACTTGTTAAAATAAAAGATTTGTTAAATCGATTTCATGAGTTTTATTAAAAAAAAAAATTGGCGATTTTTGGCGATTTTTTTTCAGAAATTGCGCTTTTTTTAAACAATCTGGACACTCTGATCAGCAGCAACTTCATTTTCAGAACTTTTCATATTTTTGGATACTTCTCTTGCTATTTTATGTTTGAAAAGTCTTTTAATAGTTTTTTGTTCCTGTTGTACCAACCGCTTCATTAAACAGAATTCACCTAACTGACAATTAATGACAATAGAAATAAAAGTAAATCGTTTCTCAATGTGTTAAAAATGACTTTTTATTCATTATTTAAAATAACGAATAAAATAACGAATAAATTATTCGTAAGCAATTTATTCACGAATAATTCATTCGCAGAATGAAAACCTAATCAAACGACTGACTTTAAAGTGCTTTAAGCCAAATGCGTTTTAAAGTAGTTGAAATCAAATGCAGAGTCGGATAATTGACTGATGCCTAGGACGTCGCCATGTTAAAGTCAACAGTTCGTTGCAAGGAAGAAAGTCAATGCTTTAACCCAGTGTTGTCCAACCGCTAGTTCGCGGGTGCCTAGTAGCTCGCGACCTGTATTTTAGACGCCCCGAAACAAGAAGATGAAAGAAGAATACTCTTTATCGAACTACGCCATTTGTCAATTGAAAATGATATTATTGCAAAACTAAATAATCTCAATAAAAGTTTTCAGTTTTCAGTTTGTGGATGAAATCGACATATGAAGGAGGCAGTTGGCAGAGAAAAATTGTCACCTTTTCCCGACGTTTTGTCTTTTTTTTGGACTCGAAAATTCTTGCGGGGCGCAATCCAGCGCATCACGTGGAAACATTTTTTGATTTTTTTTGCGTCAAACGATGTGGGGGCTTTTAATTCAATGAAAAGGTTTTTGTTAGTTACGACCTTTTGCATATGAGGTAACGAAATGTTCTCTATGGAACCAATGTTCGGTTTCCCATATAATCGATTTATGAATCAATATAGCTATACTTAACCTTTAAACGCTTTATCGAGCCCAACCGCCGCAGATATGTTCCTAGAGCATCTACATAGATGCATTTCTGCATCAAAAATAAAATGTTGAAAGAAATGTTGCGTACATCTTTTTGGCGGTTAGGGCTCGATATGGTTATAGAAAGACCCAGGTGTAACGAACTTTATAATACCGAAATTAAGCACATCAAAAATCAAAGAAAAGGCCAAAGCATTGCAAATGCTTTTCTACAGACTTAGAAGATAATTTTTCAGAAAAATGCCTCCACTTTCGTGCCAAGTGAAGTATAAAACAAGTAAGAGCAGCGCTGTCTTCGGCTATGCCGAAGGCTTCATACCTTTCATGAACATCTGAAAACTTTACTTTAACAGATTACTGAATTTGAAAAAATGTATATATTTACAGCACACATAGATAGAGGAGTTACATATATAAAAAATCTTATCTAAACAATCAGAGGTATGGAAGATATACCTTATATAGCACCAATCAAAGTGATTTTCACTGGTGTGAGATCGGTATGTAAACCGGTAACACAATTTAATGGGTTTAGCTTCCTACATAAAGGAGATATATCGCAAAAACTGGTATAGGAACAATCAATGGTATACGAGATNCAAAAAATCTCATATCTGAACAATCAGTTGTGTGGAGGCTATAGGTTATAGCGACCCGATTTTCGCCATTTTCACTGAAATTATTCTCTTGATAATGAGTGACAACAGTTCAAAATTTCATTTACTTAAATGGAGGAGTTATAACGAAAAATCTTATATCTGAACAATCAGTTGTATGGGAGCTATATGTTATAGTGACCCGATCTTTGTAATTTTCACTCTAAGTTTTCTGTTAATAATGGGTGGAAGTATTGCAAAATTTCATGTTCCTAGCTGCATAAATGGAGAAGTTATAACGAAAAATCTCATATCTGAACAATCAGTTGTATGGGAGCTATATGTTATAGTGGTCCGATTCTTCCGGCTCCAACAAATGATTAATACATTATAAAAATACACCGACCTACCGAATTTCATCCGGATATCTCGAAAACTGAGAGACTAGATTGCATACAAACAGACGGACAGACAGACAGACAGACAGACAGACGGACAGACGGACATGGCTAAATCGACTCAGCTCGACGTTCTGATCATTTAAGTATACATTTTAATGGGTCTATCTCTTCTTATTCTGGTACTTACAAACATCGGACCAAAGTTATAATACCATTTCATGCTCATGAAAGGTATAAAAATATGATCGTACGAGTGCTAAGAGGTGAAAATCTTCCAACCATTTACCAAAATGTGGACGTCGTTCTTCGTATGTGTGCGGGTACTCCCGTCAGCAACATGCAGGAAGCCACCCTGCAGTGAAACCCCAAACTAGTCAGGAAAAATACTAGTTTACAACTAGAATTTCCTGACTGAAACCGAACTAGTACGAAAATGACCAGACTTGTACCAAGTACAAAACGATTTTTTCATGCCCTGTTTTATTTGACCTCGACAGTTTAATACAATAAAGTACACAAAATATTATAACTTTTATTTGGGTATATTGTAAACCATTAAATCGAGTACGTATACCAAACCTGTTAAATAATGATTAATATTCATAATGATTATTAATTAAAGCATGTTTTTTTTGGATAACCGTTTAATGATTAAATGCCGATATTGCCACCTTTTTAATGATTAATAATTAATTACTTAAAAAAAATGTAAATTAATTCATTAGTTTTAATTGCATCATTATTTTGTTGTTTTTGATAATTTTCAATTATTTTTGACTTGTTTTAATTACACGATTATGTATAATTATTTCATTAATTTCTATTATTAATCATCAAGGCAAACTATAGACAAAAATTAAGAGTATTTAATAACTGCTTGAATTATTTATTTATTGTATTCTTATCCAAATCTTAGACACTAATTATTACTTTTATAGAATTTTAAAAAGAATAGACTTAAATGTAAAAAGTTAATGAATTTAATTTATATTAATGAAAACTTTTATTTTTATTTTAGTTCATTCAAAAATGAACTAAATTTTATTTCTAACTAAAATGTTTTCTTTTGCATGTTTAATATTATTAAAAAGGATAAAAATATAGTATTTATTGTACCTGAAAACTTTTACTTTTAATAACGCTAAATGAAAAATGCATTTAAATTTATGTTCGAAAGTTTGAAATATTTATGTATTTATTTTTGCTTTTGATTAATACTCAAAAAATTTAACACTGATTATTGGGAAATCTAAGGCTGCTAAATAAAAATGTGTAATATATTAAAGTGTACTTAATCAAAGTGTTTTATTGTATATTCATGAATTCATTTTGTTTTCTGAAAAATATTTTTAAAAATTTTTTTAGTAGGGTTGCCACCCGCTTATAATTTTTGGGACTTAAATATATATCGACTAAAATATTACAACGCATTCAGGGAATGAAATGTTTAAATGCACTTTTAATAATTTTGAAGAGGGTTGCCAACTATTTAAAAATTTATATCTATATATGTATTAAACAAAGTTGCTTACGTAATACCGAGCATAGCTCTAGAGCGGATTGTCCTATGTATGTGAGCTGTCTTTTTGCTGTGTTTACAGTTATATTGGTACGGTTGCCAGACGTACTGATATTATCAGTACAGTACTGATTTTTCAACTCTCGTACTGATTTTATTCATTTCTTCCATCAGTACGCTAATGTCCTGTAATGTACTGAATTTTCAATTCTGAGAATACAAATATCTTTGGTAATTTTTCCGCATGTATTTATAGCTGACTTCAAAAAAGGAGGAAGTTATCAATTCGTCGGAATATTTTTTATTTTTTGTTTGTTTGTTGACCGATTTCTATAATTTTTTAGAAACAAAAGGTGGTACCTCATACTCCATAGTCCCATACTAATGGTTTAGATCCGATAATTTTTATATGAAAATTGAAGTCGGTTTTGGGTGTTTGCTTAACCCTTTCAGGTCAAATCCGTCCCTGATGAATATAAAAATTTTTCCTCTTAATTGCAGGGTTCATAGAGCCTCATAATACCAAAAGTAAAAAAAAAAAATTTTCAAAAGTTGTTTTGGGTAGCTATTAGGACTACCTCAAATTTATGCAGGTCAAATCCGTCCCTGATGAATATAAAAATTTTTCCTCTTAATTGCAAGGTTCATAGAGCCTCATAATACCAAAAGTAAAAAAAAAATATTCAAAAGTTGTTTTGGGTAGCTATTAGGACTACCTCAAATTTATGCAATATATTGTACAAAAGTCCGCAAAGGAGTAAAGCACTCAAGAAAACTCAATAAATATTTCACTAAGTTTGACGGAATAAAACTTTTATTTCATTGAAAATGAACTTATGTATGTACAAAATAATTGATTTTACTGCAGATATGGGAAAAATATTTTAAATCATGATAGTTTAGTTTTCGCATTTTTATATGATGAAATGCTTTTTATGTTTCCATACTATATGCTTTTATTGGCTATTTTACTTGACTTTCACGTATTTTTTGTACAGTAAATTACCACAACTTGCGTGTCACTGGAATTTTATAAAATGGTCTATTTTTAAATTAAATTCTAAATATATTTTTTCGATTTTGAAATTTACGTAAACTATTTGTAACATTCCAAAACTTCATAAAGTTTAATTTGTTTTCATAAATATTAATAAGATTTTTAGTACCACGCTTCCAATGTTACAAAAAATTCATTGTACAATAAATTGTACAAATGCAGCGAAAGGGTTAAAAAATACTTTTGTTTATTTAATATTATTTAACACAAAAGATTTCATAATTTTTTTAGATTTTTACATAACGTTGGAACTTCCTTAAACTGTACTGTAAAAATAAAGAAAAAAATTTAAATATAGTTGACATGCTTCAGATAATGATATCGCCGAGCCGTTAGGTGCCAGTTGCGATAATATGATGGAGTATCATTTATGTCCTGGCGCAAAGAGAGTAACCGACTTCTAATTATAATTTAAGAAATTAAACTCCAAATTAAAAGTAATTTTAAAAAGAAATGTAAATAATTCTTTGACTATTTAAACACTCAAAGTGGAAATGATCTCATTATTGCTATTCAAAAATGTCATAAATATTAAATTATTTATTGTCTCCTGTGAACAATGATATTATGAGGGTAATTTATACCTACTACATGTTAAAAAGGTGTTCACATGAGGCGATTTTAGGGGCAATTTTAGAGGCGATTAGTTGAATCAAAAGTTGGCTGCCCCCCAACTGCAGTGAAAGCACAACTTCGCTACGGCTACTGCAGCAGGTTGAACTCCTACCTGAGTAGGTTGAATGAGGATGTGCCGAATGAGTGTCCGGCATGCGGAGAGACCCCACATGACTCGAAACATCTCTTCGTATGCCCGGAAAACCCGACAACCCTAACGGCCTTGTCCCTGTGGACAAACCCCACAGAAGCTGCACGCTTCCTAGGGTTGCCGTTAGTGGAACTTGACGACAACGACTGAGATACCAACCGTCCTGGGCGGGGTTGTTGTAGCCGCTACAACAACAACAACAACAACAGGTGAAAGGCCGTTCACACCAGGCGATTGTTGCTTTCAACTAAAAAGTGCTTGTAAAATCGCCTCATGTTAACACCGTATAATGCGTACACTTATGTTAAAATTAATACAATTTTTATTTTTTGTGAACTACATTTTATTTGTATACCAAAATATTGTTAAAACCAAGTACTTTGGCGTTTTAGGGTATTTTCTGGTACTTACATTCATAATTTTACTTTGAATAAAAGTGTACTTAAAAGTACTGATTTTTATAGCATGGAAAAGTCTAAGGTACTGATTTCGCGCAAAAAAAAACTGGCAACCCTGTATATTGGTAAGGTTAGGTTATAGTGCGTTGCAACTTATTACCGGTACCATTTACAGGTGCCGGATTTGAAAATGTATGATGGAATTTTGTTTAAAAATACAAAACCAGCCTTATTATGAGTTTCATTTTCCTCGAACCGGGTCACTTTTCACTTTTCGTTTCCATGTATTCACTACGGGCGGATGAAAAACTCTTGGGCGAAACTCACGACAATGCTGAATGAGAATATCTTTTGCGAATACGGTTCGATTGCTTCGAAGACAATTTGAATTTTTCGAAACTGTACTTTCAGTGTTCGTAAACCCCTCGCCGATTAGATTATGAAACATTTCCTCACGCAACCGCAATTTACAAAGATTGGCGATTAGCAGTGCAAAACACAAACCTCAGAAACGCGCCCAAGTTAATGCAGGACGACCACAGGAGGAACAAAAACCTTAACAACAGAAACAAATTTACTTCGTTGATAACTCTGATATCGAAATCTATCAGTGTTGTGCGATTAACTGTGCGGACACAACGCTTTGGTTAAGTTATTTAAAATGGCAATGGAAGATATGCTTTTTAACGACCACCAAACCATAATCAGAGCAAATAAATGTCCCACTGGAAGTCATTAAGTTGGTGAAAGTGTTGTACCAAAATTTTCCAACAAAAAATTAATTTTGGGCGAGACGATGTTCGCTGGGTACGCTAGTATTACTTACTTCTGAAAACATTCTTATTTATATCAGATCTGCTATATATATGGATATATATGTATGTAAAGTTGAAGATGGTTTATTCTTAAGAAAATATATTGACTAAATAGTAAAATTTAAGTGGACAATAATTAAAGATAACTACCTTTACTTTTATTCCAACCTTCCACCAAGATAACGACAAACTTTACTAACAGTTTCAATCCTTCTGCACAATCTTCATTATTGATACCATTTTCTTACAAACTCGACTATTCTAACCACTCATTTCTGCTTTTATTTCTGTGAAATATTATAAAAATAAAATCTCATTCACAATTAAATGTGTTTTTGCTTTAAATTTACAAAACTAATTATTTGACACTACCATCTGTAAACTCAATTTCTTTTAAAAGTCTGTCCAAATCAATTGTCAAATTCGAGATTCGTATCCAGCGATCCCAAAAACGAGCAACCAACAAAAATTATCCAGAACGAAAAATTATACTGATGATGGCACAACGCCGAAACCGGTTTGTCTCCAAACCAAATTTGACAAAGGATGACGGAAATTCGCTCAAAAAAATACATCATACACCCACCCTGTCGGAAGCAACGATAATTTTATATTTTTTTCCATCCCTACCTGTCGTCTGTTGTTCAACGACAAGGTATACAACATCCACGCCCAGCGCTGGCAGAAAGAGGAGTGGTGTTATTTTTATAAATAATACATGTGCTTCGAAATAAGTCGGCAAAAAAGAATGTTCATATCGTCTTTTAAAGTACAAAACCCCGTATCAACAAAATGCAAAACTGCGTATGTGAGGTTGCATAAATTATTTTCCAGAGAAAAAAAATCATATTTCAAAATGGTTCTCTTTTTTATAAAGCAATCGCATTTATGGCTAGCATATTTCAGGACGAATGGATAAGGATCGAGCCAAGAGCTCCAAATCCAATTTTTGGCAGAAAATGTCAGTTACGCGGTTTTGCAGAATGAAGATACACGATTTTGTACTTTAAACGACGATATGAAGTTCCTAAATAATGGGAGCTGAGAGAGGGGCGGCTGGTAGTATAGGACCAAAAGTGGACAAGACTCCAAATCCGCCAGTGTCCATATACATATCGTCGCTTGGCGCGCAATACCTCGTATCCGCCGAATGCAATACCACGTAAAAAAAAATATTTTCGGTACCATGTCTCAGTGCTTGCCTACTTCACAAATTTAATGGTCAATAATTTTAGTANAGATACACGATTTTGTACTTTAAACGACGATATGAAGTTCCTAAATAATGGGAGCTGAGAGAGGGGCGGCTGGTAGTATAGGACCAAAAGTGGACAAGACTCCAAATCCGCCAGTGTCCATATACATATCGTCGCTTGGCGCGCAATACCTCGTATCCGCCGAATGCAATACCACGTAAAAAAAAATATTTTCGGTACCATGTCTCAGTGCTTGCCTACTTCACAAATTTAATGGTCAATAATTTTAGTAGAGGCTCATATTTAATAAGTTCAGTTAGAAAACCATTCAAATGTTTAGAAGAAAATAAGTTTATTTGTACTTTTGTGACATTTTCAGACGATCGTATACGTGGTATTTCATTAGGTGTACACGAAGTATTGCGCGCCAAGCGACGATTTGTACCCTGCAGTGAAATCCCAAACTAGTCAGGAAAAGTACTAGTTTACAACTAGAATTTCTTGATAGAAACCGAACTAGTTCGAAAATGACCAGACTTGTACCGAGTACAAAACGATTTATTCTTGCCCTGTTTTATTTGACTTCGACAGTTTAATACAATGAAGTACACAAAATATTATAACTTTTATTTGGGTATATTGTAAACCATTAAATCGAGTACGTATACCAAACCTGTTAAATAATGATTAATATTCATAATGATTATTAATTAAAGCATGTTTTTTTGGAAAACCGTTTAATGATTAAATACCGATATTACCACCTAATGACTAATAACACAGGTTTACAAAAAAAAAAGTGTATGCATATTAAACCAAACCTTTATAGCCCTATGTTAATCGACATGCTGAATGCGAATCCGAGGTCCGTTAGCCTCCATCACGTCAGGTTCGTGGTCATTTGAAGGTCAAGTAGGAAAAAATTCATTGAATAAACCTGAAAATTCAATAAAATTCATCGGAATTTGGCCTTGGGATGACCTTGGTATGACCTCCAGATGACCTTGAGGAATCAAGGGACCTCCATACTCGGTTTCAGTGACGACAAAAACAATTTTTTTTTTTTTTTAAATTTTTATTGAATAAATTGTATGTCCTATATGACCTTCAAATGACCTCGAAGCTGACATTATGGAGGTTAACGGACCTCGTATTCGGGTTCAGCGAATGTAAAACCTTATGTATATGAATTTTCAGGTTTATTCAATGAATTTTTCCCTACTTGACCGTCAGCTGACCACGAACCTGACGTGGTCTAGACTAACGGACTTCGGATTCGCATTCAGCATGTCGAATAACATAGGGATATATAGGTTTGGTTTAATATTCATAACCTTTTTTTTTTTGTAAACCTGTGTTATTAATAAATTAAAAAAATGTAAATTAATTCAATAATTTTAATTGCATTATTATTTTGTTATTTTTGATCATTTTCAATTATTATTGACTTTTTTTAATTACACAATTAACATAATTATTTGATTAATTTCTTTTATCAATCAACAAGCCAATCTATAGAGAAAAATTAAGAATATTTAATAGCTGCTTGATTTATTTATTTATTTTATTCTTTTCGAAATCTAAAATGTTAAACATTAATTATTATTTTTAAAAAATTTTTAAAAAGAATAGACTCAAATGTACAATGTTAATGAATTTAATTTATTTTAATGAAGACTTTTATTTATATTCTAGTTCACTCAAAAATGAACTACAGTATTCATTTTATTTTTAACTAAAATGTTTTCTTTTGCATATTCTTTATTATTAAAAAAGATAAAAATATAGTATAGTGAAACCTTTTACTTTTAATAACATTTAATGAAAAATGCATTTAAATTTATGTTCAAAAGTTTGAAATATTTATGTACTAGATCGCCCTCACCCGCTTCTCTGAGTATATGAAATTTTTGCGTGCTACATTTAGTAAAATTTATTTCAAGAAAACTCAATTCAAAAACAGGAGGTTTAAAATTTGTTTAACCATCTTCAAAATATTTTCACACTAAAACTTTCTTAAACTTCTCACTTGTCATACTTTTTCAACTCAATTGAGATTTTAAACAGATGGAAACCATGTAGTTTTGAAATTAAGCCCTATAAAATCATTTTGATTGATTCCCATATTGTAGTAATTCATTTAAATTATTGAAAAGTTTGAATTTAACCTTTTAAATAGTTGGCAACCTTTTTAAACCTCTTTCGTCTAACGCTCATATTGTGATACATATTTAAAACTATTTCGATTCATACCAATCTATACCAATATACATTTTGAAAGCCGTTTTTTTGTGTTCGCAAAGCTCGAGAAATTTCCGACACCTGATTCAGACGTCCCAAGGATTATTATAGGCGAAAAAAATGTTAGATATATAGAGGGGGCGTGGAACCTCCCATAAAAACCGAATTTTTTATACCGAATATCTCTGGAAATGTTCATGGTAGAATACTGGAACTTGGTGTGGAGATATATGAAATCAATCTTATACTCATGGAGAAACACGGTCTATTATAATTCATCTGTAGGTGTGTTTGTGAGTGAAATCTTCCTTAATGCTCGGACGGATTTTAACGAAGATTTTTTTTTTTGTGTTTTTGAGTAACTCTCTGGATAGTGTACATATGTGGCAACCCCGCCTCAAATGTTGCATGATCCATCCGGACAGCGGCGCGACGAGCAATCGTCTAACACTTCGGTAAACCAACGCCGGCCACGAAAGCAAATACTTTTACCGAAGCCTTTTTACTGACGCCACACGTGTAGCAGACAACGATATTATTTTCTAAGTTTTCTTTATTGTTCAGAGTCACAGAAGTAATTGAATAAATATATAAGTGTTAGTAAACGCGCATTCTTAACTATTCATTGGGTGAAGTCTTCGTATCTATAAATGGTGACCCCGACGTGATCTTTTCGGATTGCGTTGGTACGAGATTCTCACTCCTTTGACCCACGTGCCATAACGTACAAATTTTCACGAAAATGACTCTTGAGCACTCACCGAATCGTGCCACTCAGAGTCCAGCCCAGCAATCACCAGANAAAAAAGAGCTGACACGTGGCGCTGGAGTCATTACGAATAATCGCCAAGTTGGAAAAGGTGCCGTGAATGTCAGGATAAATAAACCTGTTGCACCATTGAGTATATCGAATTTTTATGTGTTACGATTGGCCCAATGTATGTGACTTTTCCCAGTATTGTTATGCCTTAAAGCTTCATTCGGAGACACCAGGGTTGAGTCGTGCAGGCGTAAATCTCAAATCACCACCGATAAATCAACCGCCAAAACCATCGCCAACCATAAATTCAAGTAAAAAAAATTAATTTCACTTAAATTTCTTTCGTGAAACTTACTTTTAAGGTATTTCGTCTGAAATAAGTCTATGTANCCTATGTATATTGGATTTCTGTAGAACAATTATGCGCATCCATTTTGAAATTGCCACCACCTATACTATAAAGTTTCTTGGACAGATTTACTATAGAACCGAATCATTGTTGCCGCCAGGGAGTGAAGAGGAAATGTTCTTCAAATATATTTCGTTG
>NW_016162726.1:40422-41039 GCF_001687245.7 Rhagoletis zephyria
AAAGGTGCCGTGAATGTCAGAATAAATAAACCTGTTGCACCATTGAGTATATCGAATTTTTATGTGTTACGATTGGCCCAATGTATGTGACTTTTCCCAGTATTGTTATGCCTTAAAGCTTCATTCGGAGACACCAGGGTTGAGTTGTGCAGGGGTAAATCTCAAATCACCACCGATAAATCAACCGCCAAAACCATCGCCAACCATAAATTCATGTAAAAAAAAATTATTTTCACTTAAATTTCTTTCGTGAAACTTACTTTTAAGGTATTTCGTCTGAAATAAGCCTATGTATATTGGATTTCTGTAGAACAATTATGCGCATCCATTTTGAAATTGCCACCACCTATACTATAAAGTTTCTTGGACAGATTTACTATAGAACCGAATCATTGTTGCCGCCAGGGAGTGAAGAGGAAATGTTCTTCAAATAAATTTCGTTGTGAGATTAACCGTTCTATGAAATGTTACACAATTAGAGAATTTGAAGAACTTCATCACGGACATAACGCTTTCGTTAGGTTAATTAAGGCGGAAAACGACCACCAAACCATAATCTTTGCCGATGAGCGAGCCAATGGAAATCGTAAACGTGAATTGTTGGTGAAAATATTTAA
>NW_016162727.1:0-2360 GCF_001687245.7 Rhagoletis zephyria
ATCAAAATTTATATGTGATATCTTCGACTACGATAGTATCGATTTTGGGAATGAGTTGGCAAAAAAATTTATTTTAATTTTTTGAGTCTCTATAGTGGAATCTGAACTTTGGCCCCTGTGCGACACGCCTTAACCGCCGCCAATCAGAACCAAAATTTGTATGTGATATCTGTGACCGCGTGGTATTACCAATTGAAGTGGTGAGACTGAAAAAATCGCTCATTTGGTTTTAAGGACCACCCTAATATACTCACGCACGCACATAGTATTTAGTAGCAATGAAGTTAAAATAAAGTGGAGAAAGCAGGAAACAAAGCACAAACAAATGCATATTTATACATAAATTGTTGCATGCGTTGAAAGCGCTTAAGTAAATACGTATGTATGTATGTATGTGTGTATGCGTGTACGCAACATAGCTGTTGCTTGCAAACAGTAATTCGCTGCCGCACATGCCACACATAATGTCAGCGATGTGAAAAGTTTTCTTGCATTTATTAAATTTTGCAAACACCCAAAGGAATACAGGGACATACAGAAATGCACACTGCAATGAACGCATTTGCATATACTGCATACATATGTATATATGTACATACATATATACAAAGATTCATATACTATATGCTCGCACATGTGTGCAAATATGCAATAACGGCATCAGCAACCAAAGTGCATAATATAGAGAAATGCTCAGATGGCAGCATATTAGTGTTAAATGGTTTTCTTTGCATTCCTGTTTTGTGCTGTTGTTATTTTAGTTGTTGTCGGTGTTGTTGACATTCACTGTTGTCACCCCAGCAATGTAAGTGTCAGAGCGATTGTAGACTTGCTCTTGTTTCCACTATATATTTACATATACATACGTCTAGTATGTACATATGTATGTGCCCTTATTGCACCTACATATGTAGATAGTATGTGCATATTAGGGCGGGTCAATTTGTATGGGAGATTTTTTCGACTATGCGTATAAATCGCAGAGCTATTCTACATGTAGTTCTAAGAAGCTTTGCCGATTAAATCATGGGTCTAAAATCGGTTTGGAATTTGCCAAACGGCGAAAATAGTTTTCTCAGAATTTGCTGTAGTGCCGTAAAGAAGTGCTTAATTTTTTTATAAAAAAAAATGCTATGCGGTTTTTTGGAATGAGGAATCTATTCCTGTACTTTTTTTTCTTAAAATTGCACCAGAAAATTTCCACATTTTTTTCGAAACCTATTTTGGCAATTTGGCAAACTCCTAATTGATTTGAGACCCATGGTTTCTATATGCGCACAGTAAAAAAAAAAAATTACCCACCCTAATGCATTTGTACTTCGAAATGCCTGTACAAGGGCAATATAATATTTAGCTCATTTCTGGGCTGCCCTTACTTCGTTTTTTTTTCATATTGTTGTAGCTGCTGCTTTTCGCGAAAATGCGATTATATGACAAATTACTTTGCTTGTTCGCCGCACTGTTGCTTCTTACTTATGTTAAATTTTATACATATATACATGTGCGTGTGTTGTATAGGCAGCTTATGCCCAGAAGCAGGCTCAACAAATTTTGAAAGTTATTTACAGTAACTTTTGCGAACAGAAAGCAGCCGAAAAAATCACCCAAAGACGACAAGCAGAAAAAGTATGAACAATTTTTAAGTACAATTAAGTATATTAGCATACAAAAACAAATGCATATGTATGTATATGTATATGAACATTTATTCATAAACTCATAATCACACTTACAGAGTGAAATTTGCTAAGAGGATAAAAAAATGGCGTGCGCATATCTGTGCAAATTTGTCAAGTGTAAGCAACGAATACGAAAGGCATACAAAATGAGGCGAATTTTCGCAAATTTTCGCAAAATGTTCATAAATGCAAATACAAAAAGGCGGCTCAACGCCCAAATGTATGCAATGAATGCATAGCCTACAAATAGGTGTAAGTAGCAAGCGTTGAAAAATGCGCTGGCACATTTTGCCGCCAGCAAAACGAAGAAAAAAAAGAGATTGGCAAAATTTGCAACTTCAAATATGATATAAATAGCATCAAACTAAAAAAGACAACGAAAAATAGCAACATAAAGCTGTTTGCAAACAAATTTAAATAGACGTTTGTACATACGTATGTACTATATATGTAAGTATATACATAAGTATGCACTTGCTAAATATCTCTGCCAGCAATGTATGCAAATGAAATTCAAAAGTTCAATGCACACAAACTTTTCAAACTCAAGCAACTTCGCATATACAGATATGTAGGCTTATACATATGTATGGTTGTGTTTCCCCCATATGAAAAATTCCGTAAAGTCTCGAAATAACAACTAAAATCCCGAAGTAGCCCGAAAAATCTCGAATTAGTGCC
>NW_016162727.1:4156-41037 GCF_001687245.7 Rhagoletis zephyria
GTTTTAATAGCCACCAAGCGTTTGCTTTGTCTTTTTGCGCTTTACGACCATTGCTTAAATTTGTCTCGCTATTTCTTTCTCTCTCTCAAGAGTGCAATTTCGGTGCAAGTTATTGTCAGTTGGTGCAGTAAAAACATAAACGTCCGCAATTATAGTACATATGTATGGATGAGTGTATCAATCTATGTGTGCCTATATGCAAATTGGCATCTAGCGGTGATTTGTCTGGAAACTTGCAATGGCAAATGTAACTGCATTTTAGGTACATAAATTGTGTTTTAAAAATTTTTGATTTATTGTCATTTAATTAGTTAAATTGCGAAAAAAATGGCATAGAGGCCCTAACAATAAATATTTAATGCAGTCGCATTTTATCATTTTCACTCACTTTTTTGCAAATTATGTTATTACAATGAGCATACATAAAGGATGTAATAACAAAAAAAAATGAATGTTTAGTAAAACTCCGATTAATTTTGAGCATTACTTAAATTTATTAAAAGGCCCACAACATTTGAAAACGTGCACTAATATTACCAAAATAGATAGTATGTATATCTTACAAGGATTCCAACATATGAGTTCACTTCCGCCAAGACTTTTGTAACAATCGTTGCATATTTGTCAGCGCATACAAAAGTTTTAAACGACAATTGGCCCCGGCTCACTTTGGTAAATGAGGGCAAGATATGAATATTTGTACGTGTATGTATTTGTGTGCGCTACTCGTACCCTGCAAAAAGTGGGACTAGGTTAAATACTAGTACAGGACCATGCTACCTTGTAACCAACACTAGTAACCAAAATGGTCCAAATATATGGAGAAAATATGGTTACATTAACATTGCGATGTCATTGGACCTGACCACCTCTGGTCCAACGCTGCATAACATGGGACCATTTCTGGTCCACCGCAGCATAACATGGGACCACCTAGACAACTACTCCTTTTGGACCATGGCACATTCGGCAGCCGAATCATGTTGCCGATGGGGCACGAAGAGGTGGTTCTCAACAAATATATCAGCTTTTACGTTTGAAGTGGTCCAGGTAAGCATAACAAGTTACTAGTATGCAACCTGGTCCTTTTGCACATACTTTAAAACTACGACCCAGTGGACCACCTGGTCCTCAAATTTTTGCAGGGTATTCATTCGATGTCCTCAAAAGTGAATACATACATACATACATACGTACATAAATAAGTAGTTTCATATTATCTATGGGGATGTATGAGTATGCATGAGTATGCAAATGAATTGGTGATATTTGCTACAGTAAGCCCAGTGGTTAAAAATTGAAGCCAAAAATTCATATATGTACATACGGTTTATGGAGAATTTCATTTGCTTTAATTTGTCGTATTCCTATTACGATTGTTCAGTTGGTTCGTAAGATATACTCGATTAAGTGGAACCACCTTTTTTTAATCTGAATAACGGTAAATTCCAAATATCTTGATAACGTTTCCATAGAAAAAAAAATTAACTCGATTTTCAGAATCACCGAGCAATTCTACATAGGAATTGGATATTGGCATACATAGAACATTTTTGCTGCAAACCATTGTTATCAAAGTCAATTGTAAAACCAGTGTTGCCAACTTTTGGTTTTCAAAAAGCACCAAAAACTTGGAAAAAAGGCGTTTTACCACACAAAAAGCACCAAATGGTTTTGAATCAATTTTTTCATAAAAGCTTGTATGTATTTTACAAAAACAAAAAATTAACAATATTTACAAGAGCATACATAAATCCATAAACAAACCTTTTTCGCTCATAACGATTGAAAAGCCACATGCTATAATAACTCATGCTTACGACGTAATACCGAAGTACTGCACATTAAAACTGATATATCTCAAGAAAGGAAAATCGAATCCCAACAAAAGTAGAAATGAGCAAAAAAATTATGTTTTCATTTTATAACCTCAAATATCGCCAAAAACCGTGATTTTGGCTCTTTGAGGTTAGGATATCTCAAAACTCTAGTGCTAGAGCAATTGTGCGGCCAGATTTGGCACCAAGAAACGATGTGTTTTACTCAGGTGGTACAAAAAAAAAAATTTTACAAATAATTAGAAAAGAAAAAAAGAAATACTTTTTATCAATCATGGTTGTATTTAAGTGCATTTAAATTTGTAGATTTTTGTAAATTCAGTGCTGCTACAGCTTTGAATATTTAAAAGTTATTTCAGGTTTTAACTAAATCGGAGTAATTTTAGTTCAGGAAAAAGCACTAAAAAAGGCACTAGGCACTAAATATTTTTTTTTATGCATTTTAATTTTCAAAAAGCACTAAATCTAGTGCTTAAGGCACCAAGTTGGCAACTATGTGTAAAACATCATTTTCTTCACTGGGTCTTTAATATCCGTTCTAATACATACATTTTAATACGCGCACATAAGTAAATATAATTGCGTAAGTATTTGAATTGCTGCAGAAAAGAGGCCATTGTACTGGCAGCTTGATTATGTGCAACTTCTAGACAATCGACTTCGTTTGCCCAGCTGTGACTTGTCTTTTCTAACAAATTGTTTGTATTCTAGCATTTATGCACTTGTATGCTCATTTTGCTGCCAAGCAACCAAAATCACGCCATCAGCTGCAAGCTGCACATAGCAAAATTCATGCAAACAAATGAAATATCAAAGCAATGTGCAATCAAATAGAATGGAATGCAATGCGAGAAAAGCGAAGAAGAAGACTTTTCAAAAACATATTCCAAGAGTATACAAAAGAATGATGTATGTACTTTTGGTGTGTATGTGTGTATGTGTGTATTTATGCAGCTGTGAAATATGCGAGAAATTTTCTACTAAAAATGCCAACTATATATACTTCCCAACAAGCATTTCAGTAAACGTTTTTAAAAATAACTTAAATTAAGCTTGCTATAATAAGCGTTAAATGAGCATTTTCAATATTAAGCTTATTAAAAGTTTTTTCAAATAAACCTTTAATAAGTTTTGAGAGCGAATGTTTATAAATAACTTAAACTTATAAATGAAATGCAAATGCCAACGACTTGAAGTAGAAAATATAATATTTTTTCAATCGTAAGTGACGTGTTTACGTTTTTTAAAATATATTATTAAAAGAAAAAATTAAATAAAACCGATGCGGTAAAAAAAAATCCAATCCAGGACCCGCTGCGCTAATCAGTGGAGCATTCGAGTCTTCAAATGATGAGTTCTCCTTATCATTTCTTAGTTTAACATTCAACTAAAAATGTATTAAATTTTTTTCAGAAAAGTTCATCAATAAGAATGGCGGCGATGAAGCGGAATATATAGCTGCATCGATGTCGTTTTTCCAATTTGCCAATAACCGCAAGTAATTGAAAGCACGCAACAAGATGTAATAATTAACTTTTTTATGCTTAATTTGTATGTGTTATTGTGAATTTGTATGCTAAAATGTCTATTCCCTATTTATATTTTCGCGACTGTAGATGAGTCCGCCGAAAATTCGCATTTCGTTTAGTTTCTAGATGTTAAGCAATCTATGTATGAGTTTTTAATGAAATATCTTTAAATAAAGGGTTATAAAAATGTTTATAAAAAGCTTTCTTTTGAAAATTTTTAGTAAGTTTATATTCATACGCTTATAAAAAACTTTTTTTGAACCTTTATTATAAGTTTACACTTTTACGCTTATAAAAAGCTTTCTTTTGAACATTTATTACAAGTTTATATTTCTACGCTTATAACCAATTTTCCTTTTCGATTATATTACGCTTACTTTCAAGCGTTTTATAAACAAAAAATCAACGTTTTGTAAGCTTAATGTTTATAATTGAAAACTAAAAAAAACTTTCTTTAAGTTTATTTTGCTTGTTGGGTAGTTTTTGATATGCATACATATGTAAGTAAATATGTGTGTAGGCAAATACGAAAGTATGTCCTTTTGTATGCATACTTTTTGGCGTTTAGAATGGAAAACCAACTTAGAAATAAGGCTGACGATAGGCACTTAAATGATAAAGTGTAGACAGTGTCGTTTGCGTTCAATTGAATGCCTTGACTGGAATTTTTCGCAAAATATCTATTTAACATGTGTGTATGTACTCGTATTTATGTTGAGTTCCTGCTTAAAATAGCACTTTCCATGCTACAGATCTAGTGATAGTTCATTAACTCATCTGCATTCGTACACGTACGTAGAGTGTTTAATTTATTTCAAATTCCAAAATTTTGGCACTTAGTCCCCTCACCTCTTGACCAATAAGCGGCTTATCACAAATAATGTTGCCGGCATACACACTAGACCGGCTCGATGCACAAACATAAACAGTTCTTTTTTAATTGCCGCTGCTAGTTTGCAAGTTTATTTTTCGTCGGAATAAGCAAAAATCACGCGGGCAGCATATAGCACTGAGGCTACATGTCGTCCATTGTATTGTTTTTATTTTCCTTTGAATCAATTTTAAATCTACACAATTTAGTAAATACTTGAAGCAGATTATTGGTCCTCAAAAAGCCACGCACGCCATTCTCGCAACAGCGTTCTAGAAGCACGAAAATTGTGCCCCGTCTCATCCTCTTCAAGTGAAGAATAGCAAATGCGCTTGTCATGTATTCCGACCGCAGTCAGGTGTTTATGCCACAAGAAGTCACCAGTCTGCTCAAGGACAGTGAGACCTTACGATACTGAGGACAATTTGAGCCCATTTCTGTTTAATGGTTTGCGGAACAGATCCTTTTATTAGGTACTCGCGAGCGACCTGGCACTTAGAGTAAAACATAGGACCGCCAAGAGTAATTCCAAGGCTGGTAGCCAATATATATGGGCCCAAACCTCACAAAAAAACGGTTTACCGTTATATGCAGTTCTAAAACCCCTAATAAGGTGGAAGTGTGCTTTTCTCGCTTTAGTTGCTGTGAATGCATCGAAAATTACCTTAAAATACAACTTCCTGGCCAATTCTGATTATACATAAGTAGGTAGCCCTGAAATTCAACTTTATAAAGAGCATAAACGATGGAAAGGCGCGTTTGCCAATCGAAACAGAAACGGGTAGGGTGTACAATATTCCCAAAGCAAGGGCAAATATTGGGAAGAAATCTCTCTCATTTTTTTTTGCACGGCCATGCCAGCAGGAGTCTTTACCCTACTTCCCTTTCATCGAAAATAATAGTAATTTCATCACTTGTTAGCTCAGATATAAGACCGGCCAGATTGGCGTTTATTTTGACTAGACTGCAAATGACCGTAATACATTTCCAGCGCCATTGCCAGTTTTGGACAAAGATTCGACAGTGTGTAAGCCCGACTTCAGCATTGGAGTTAAGTCCGCACTCAGCCTTAGGGAACTCAACATTGGCAAATTTCCTTTTCAAAGGTAATGCCGGCGGATAGTAATCCCTGTGTAGATATCTGCTACCAACAGTTTCCAACCTCACCAACGACTCCCATTGGATTCTTCCATAACGAAAAAAAACCTTTGAAATGTTCTAAAAAAAATTCCCGAAAATATTTTTTTTTTAATTTCTATAAAAAATTTAGATATGCAGTCCATTAAATTTTAGTACCATAAAAAGCAATTTTCAAGTGGCGGAGAATTTAAGTTGATTTTTAATATTTTTTTTATGACGATTTAAGCATTTTATTCTACATACATATATGTATAACTAAAGTGTCAACAAAAAAATATTATTTTTTAATCAATGCGATTTCTTTACCACCTGAAACTTGCACTTTATTGCACTATAATTTAATAGGCTACGACTTTTTTGCGACCCAGCCTAATACACATACATACATTTTTACATTTGTTTACGTATACAACATTTTCGCAGATATCAAACCGTTGAAATGCATATTTTGTTTATGTTTATTCTCAATACCCAGATGGTGTATAGAGTACATAAATATTTTAAATGAACACACTGTTTTGAAATTGTAGCTTATCATTAGTCACGCACATAACATTTATAATGAGCAAAACAACACAAATAAATACTAGTTGCACCACGAAACGCATCCAAATAATAGTGAATTTAAATGCATTTTTGCAACTAGCGATTACTGTTCTCGCATTTATTGCCACTCATGTGCAAATACGTTTTGATAAACTGTCATTTTGTGCGTATCTACATATATGCCAACACATTTATATACCAACATACACGACTATCTATTTATGCAGTTACGTACGCAATATTTCAAGCTCATATGCGTTTACGCACTGAATTTTTAAATTTAATATACGCAATGTGTACGTGTTTTTAAAGTTTGCTTTTTACTCTGTGCGAATACAAAAGTGGTGTCGCATCTAGTTGGAATAATTTACTATTAGCTTCTAAACATTTTGGCAAGTAAATTCTTGAATTTTTGTATATATATGATGAGTCTGCTTGCGGTGGATATCATTGATGAATTAGTTTTTTACGAGCTGGAATTTTTGAAGAGTTAGTTAGAGACCCATAACAGGTACTTTTAAGAAATTAAAATTTTTTGTCGTTGCTGTGCCCAAAAATGTGTACAAAAAATTTTTGAGAAAAATATTTAGAATAAAGAGCGCTACGCCTGAAACTTTTCTGGAGGGATTTTCGCCTGAAACTGCTTGTGGAAGTGTGACTACATCACCCGATTCTAGGGCGGCTGGAGTGTGTGAATTTAGCATTTTGGCTAAGGAGACGCCCTAGATGGACACTCAATGCAAATATTAAAGATTCCGCATGAAATTACCTCCCCAAATGTAGGCGACTATTAAAAACATAACCACGGTCTACCATACACTTTGAATGTCTGCATACTCTATGGGGAAGACGTCTCTATCCAACAGCTGGATGTCATAGCGAAATACCAGGCTAACATTACGGCAGTTCTGGACTGCGTTGGACTTTGCGGTTGTAATGCATGGAGTAGAATGACAAAGCGACCAGAGGGCAATGCTAAGAGCTCCTGAAAGAACCTATTTGCCAGATGTCAAAAACGGGCCTCACGAGTTCAATGCCAGTAGAAGCAAAGAAGGCATGTTTTGTCTAGTAGTCGGAAAGTTCAGCATTCATCGGAAATTTCTCAGACAACAGAGAAATAGCTGGCCGCGACATATTTTCAAAAAGTTCGATTAGCTTTAGGGTCTGCTGCGCCGAAGTGGTTCCCGAAAACTCTATTAGAAAACAAGACAACAATCAGGAGTGGAAAGCCGAAGCTAGGCACTGCAAAAGCAGAGATGAAAATCTGGTACTTAACAGAAGTGCAAAGTATACTAGGTATTTACAAAGAACTTATTCGAGATATATGCAGACGCGTTGAACGGATAATGTCCGAGACCAATGTGTGGTAACGTAGCTCACGTTCGTCCACTCGATCAAGCTTAAAAGAGCACAACAGGGATTTGAAAACAAAAAGCCTCTGGAGACGAGCTTTTCAAAAACTGTGGTGAAGAGCTAGTGGGACGCAGTAGCTGGTATATGCACTATCAGGTCTTATGACATCGCGCACGAACATTGGAATTTTAGTATACTTTTCCCAATATTCAAGATCAAGGATCTGGATCCTGGTTTGTCTGTTAACGAACGAAAATATGACAAAGTAAATACCTCCTCTCAACAAACAAAAAGTCTTCTACACACACGTCAGCTTTGGCAGCTATAACTTTTAAGTGATGAATGCTTGGTACTTCTCGAAACGCTGGTACTGTCCATCAGTCAATCGATGAGTTTAAAGGCTTAAGTGTAATATTTTATTGCTCATTTTCCTTTAATATTCCTTCTTTAATAATCACATCAACTTTATTAGACCTCATCACAAATTTTAAGTGATATTTATTGGGGTGACTACTGCTTCCTATGCAGTTTCTTATCCCAATGAGGACTCTTCGTTTTTTATTATTTATTTTATATTAAAAATATTACTTACTTATTCACTTGGCAAACTTAACGAGATCTCAAATCTCTCAAATTTTTGACTTAAATTAATACATATATAATTCATTGGCAGCATTTCTTTATTCATTCTGAATGTTTGGAATAAAGTTTTTTGTTTACTTATTCTTTAGAATGTTCCTGATGATATGTTAACGTATATTTCAAACGCATACTTTTTATTCCTGTATGTATAAAGAAACGCAGCCATTATGGTTGAGAAAAAAAGCAGATAGAAAATTTCTGGACAAAAACTTACCAGATAAATTCGACTACCAGAAATAGTTTCACAGTTTTTTTAACGTTTCGCAAAACGTTGTTATTTATGGCCTTACAACAATTACATTCAACAATTTTTTTGAGCTTGAGGCCATTTTTAATGAAAATTTTTGTGGAAAATTGTGTGCGGCATTTAAAAAGTTTTTTTTCGAAGAAGAGGTTCATCGAGTTCACGAAAATTGAACCTGCATTGAATTCAGTGGCTAGGTTGATTACTATTTCATTGTAATAATATAATTCTGTTTTCCTCAATTATCAACTGGTATGCAGTAATAATTTTTAATTTCTTCTTAATTTTCTGTTTTCACAATTCAAATTATGTGAACTCCTTGCTAAAATATTTATAATGATCAAAATAACCCGACGACTGCTAATCGGAACTTAGTGAAAACGAAATTGTCAAATCCACCAACCAGAGAGTTAACTAACCACCAGTTGTAGGTTATGTTAACCGGACATGATACAAATGGCGCTAAGTCAGGTCTTTCAGTCAGAAGAACCATTGTGCTTTTATGACTTTTTGAAATACATGCATAAATAAAAAAAACTCGGTAGCCTTTTAAAAAGTAAGGCTTTTTCTAGAGGAAACAAAAACCCCGCTCTACAAATTCACCGTAAATTATGGTCCATAATCCTCAAATAGCACACTGGTGTATAACTTGGTGTAAATTTACGAATTTCGGTATAAATCTGATTAAGTGTACCAAAATTCATAAATTTTCACCAAGTTATACACCAGCGTGCTACTTTATTCCTTTTATATGTGGTCAATATCTTTGAGAAACTACTCAATACAAGAACAGGGTCCACACGTTTGAAAATTCCGCTTCTACGGAAAACATCATATACCCCTAGGACCTTTTCGAAAAGCCTATTGTTATATGAACCTTTTGCATACATATTGGTTGCATTTAATTCATCCAATAAAAAGAAAAATAATTGTTGCGCGTTTCTGCTTTTATCAAAAGATCTAACTTGTCAATAGAACTGTATTGCCATTTTAACCGGAACACTTTCTATTTTGTCTTTTTAATAAAAAAAAAATGCATGTATCTAAAAAAAGATATTTTAATATATTTTCACCTAAACAGTTTAATTCAGTCTTTAGGTAAGCACATTAAACCACAGCAATGCGAACGTGTTCTGCTGTAAATTTTCCACAAAATGTTAAAACATGATTCACTGAAAAATGTGAACCATGCTTAAGTTTTACCTAAAACCAAAGCAATTTAAACTTTTCATCCAACACTCAACAAACATTCGGTCGAATTTACAAATGCAAACTCCTACGAATTTTCGAGTCTGCAAACAAAGTCGCACTTCGTAACTATTTTCATGCACAGAGCCATACAAATTTTTAATAGTTTTCGTTAAAGTTAGGCAATACTCGGTGCTGGTGTTCTAGTAAATACATGTTTTATGCTGACACAAATTTCACAAACAGCCACATAGAAGACGAGACATAAAAGCTCACACCAATCGACCCAGTCAAAAAACGCTTTCAGAGTTAACCAACACATTGACAGAGGCTTAGCCTGTGGCAAGCTATATTATTTTGGGCACCCACGCTTCTAAAAGCACTGTATGTCTGCGCGCTTACTATGTGTGCGTATGTACTATGTAGTAATGAGCATGTAGTCTCACGTGTAAATAAAACTTTTTTTCTCTGTTTGGGTTGTCTGCATGTTTTACGCATTACGATTTAACTCCAACAAATTGCCAGTGTCAGGGTTTCCCGCTTTATAGCCAACGCACTTATACGAATTCTTTGCTTACATATGCATAAGTTTGAATGTACATATGTACATATGTGTGTGGATTACTACTACGTAGCTAAGACCGCTCATAACGTCTTGGGCGAAAATAATTCAAAATGTAAGGACCCCTTCAGCCGAAAATTTACTACTCCTTGTAGTGAAAGTGCCCAAGTTACTTGCAGCGCAAAGCATTGAATGTGAAATTAGTTCATAAGGCAAAAACAAACATTACTACCACCAACACGAACAACACCAAAAACCATCGTCATCTCCACAAACTACGAACTATAAAGGCTTCTCGCCATCAAGCATGAGCCAGCGTAAAGTAATTTGCAACGCTTTTGAATTAAGCTGTGTTGGCGATTTTTTATTTTATTTTTTTTTTGATTCGCATTGACCGCATTTTGTGCTTAATTCGCATAGCAGATTCAAAGGGTGTTCTTACACTGCTTTAACTGCATTTCCTTTTCCCTCTTTGCTACTTGGAATTGAGCATTTTGTGGTAAAAACGATGTCATTTTAAGAGCTGTTAATTCTAGTATCTTATATGGCTAACTTCGAGTGAAAAGCTGCTAAGTCCCTTTCACAAATTTTACAGGAAAGGAAAAAATGTCTGATAGCCATTCTCTTCAAGTATTTCGCAAAACTTTTAATACAATATTTTGCGAGTTTAAAGCAAAGAAAAACACTTCTTTTTTGGTTTTAGAAAATTAGAAAATTTCCCTTTCTATGAATATAAGAAGAAAAAATAAATAAATCAAGTTCCTTAAACTTCTTTGAAAGAATGCATTTTTAATTTATCTAGCTTCCTGCATACAGTGATTTAAACAAATTATCACGTGTTGATTTTTTTTAGATACACGTAATGTTTTGCGAGCTAATTTTATTTTTTTTGCTTTTTTTTTTTTTGTATCTCAAAAAAATACCGTCCAAACGTTAACCAAAACCATATAAATCACAGTTTCAACCTGTATACAAAATATAGGAAAATTCAATAAATTCTTATCCAAATTTCAACTTATTAATCTGAATCTTAATCTGAATATTTTTGGATTGCAATTTTAAAGCCCATACAAATTTAGTCTAATTAAGGGAAAGTTTCAACCGGCCAAAAAATCGCGTTTATTTTTGGAATCTTTATTTTTTTTTTTGAAAACTATTTTTTCGATTCTTTTTATATGACAAGTGTATTCTATAAAAACTGGCGTAAGCAATCTTAAACTTAAGCTTCCTGTTTACTTCGGTCACGAAGATTAAGATCTACTTAGACAACTTAGTATCACTAAGAAAAGAGATTGTGTAGGAACCTCCTTAGGCTCGTCAAGCCACTGCTTTCAATACATGGAGGGCGATGAGGCGACGACCGACACTGCCCAAAAGCTAGGCAGTTTAGACAACTGGGATCATACTTTCCAACTGACCCATAGGAGCTCTCCGGCACCAATATGTACCGCCTGCCGAACTCCGTTCTTAGCACGCAGCGATTTTCGCTAAATGTAACCTAGCAGTTATCGTTCGTGGTGGTAACAGAAAGGACCAATGGTCGAAGTGATGCCCTGGTCTTGATTGAATACGAAAACGTAGACCAGCCGAAGACGAATAGTAAGACGAATTCGAATATGCGAACGAATGCGAGACAAAAGTGAATACCAGGTGGATTACGAGGAAGAGGAAGAATGTGAAGATAATTTCGAAGACGAATACAAAGACGGTACTAACTAAAACAAATAAGTAAACGAATGCGAAGACGAAAACAAAGACGACGACGATGAATACGAAGGCAAATCCAAAGACGAATGCAAAGGCAGCGCCTAAAACGAATACGAAGGAGAATGCGAAGACTAATACGTAAACGGCGACTGCGTATATGAAGACAGCGACTGGACTCTTAAAAAACTACAAATCGGCCACATTTCGGCAGTAACTGGCACTCCTTGTTTACGTTAATGTTTTATTGCATTTGGAGCCGCCTTAAATTTAACAGAACACTGAACACTAAAATCTGTAGTGGGGTGGTTTCAGATTACAGCGCCCATATTCCGTACTCGTTGCCAAAAAAATTGATGAGACGGCCAACATATGAAATTATTTTGTTGACCGTCAGCATAATACTGCTGCCTTCCCATTTTCCATTTTCCATGACAACAACTTTTCATGAGGCCATTTTTGTTTTTTATGCTTTTTTGATGTTTAAATTATGTTGGCATGCCTTTCGCTGCCACTTTTTCAACAATAGCCATAGCAAGAGCAGCAGCAGCAATAACAACAACAAAAATGAAAGCACTTTCCAACAATATGTTGCTATGCGTACGTACGACCAAAAGCTGATTCAGCGATGCGGCACAGCACAAGGCCACTTATTTTGCGATGTCCTTTTTGCGGTCCACTTGCCTGTTAAACTCGTTGGAAGTTCAAAGTTTTTATATGTATGTGGATGTAAATGTGTGTGACATTGTTTATACGAATCACCGCCATACACATGTATACATATGTATGTATGCATGAGAGTGTGCGTTTATTCAGAGTTGTAAACCTTTTCATGTCCAACCACTTTCGGTGTTTAACACAAATGTACATGCAAAAATATGTACAGTGGCGCTCACCCAAAATTTAGCACATTTTTTTTTTACAATATTTGCAATGTTTTACGTGATACAATTTTTTCGTTAACTTTTTATAAAAATATAATACCATATAAGTCAAATTTTAAAACTTTGTGCACGGTTCAAGAAAATTTAACAATTTAAAATTTAAGTCAACGGAATTTTTTCGAATTTTCAAACCTACACATTTTTACCGATACTAAAATTTAATAAGCTAAAAAAACTGAAAGCATACCCAACAAGTTTCTAAAAAATCTGAAAAAAGTTAAAAATTTTGATGACATTTTTGTTAATTTTTTTAAATTTTCCTAAACTGTACACAAAATTTTAAACTTTGACTTATACGGTTTATGTTATTATGTAGAATCGATTAACTTTTTACAAAAAATTAACTAGCAAAAATTACCACGTAAAACATTGTGAATATTGTAAAAAATAAAAGTGTGCTATTTAGGTGAGCGCCACTGTATACACTACATATGTAAATATGTACGTCCAGCTCCATACTAACTACTGTGAATATGCGATATTATATCGCTCAAACGACAGCAGGAAAACCCATAGATGCCAACTGGACCGAGAGATTTGGAATAAATTAAATCATTTAATCTGTATTTGGAAAAGCTTAATTCCGTACTTTAAAAAAATGTCTCTTTGCTCCACACCAGCAGCAGTTTTTAGATTTTTTGATCTTTCCTGAAATTATTTAAACCAAATGCATAAAATGCAAATATAATTAATGAAAGTATTTTTATGCATTCAAAATTCCTCAAAAGTCTTCTTTTTCAAAAACATACAGTCACTGATAAAAGTATGTTGATATTGATTTTTTTACGATCTTCAAAATGCTTTTCATGGAAAATTTTTGCGTATTTTTTATGAATAATAAGCTCAGTCTACAACGAATACTACGAAAATCCAAATTTCAAACTTTGTGCAAAAATTATCAAAATTTAACGAATTTTCATCAAAATTTCAAACTTTTCATTCAGAATTTTCAAATTTTAAATTGCTAAATTACCCCATTGATTTTTGATATTTTTTCTGAAGGTGTTGTGCATTTTTTTCGTTATATGGCGGAAAAAGTTCAACACAGTCAAAAATAAAAGAAAAATAATTACCAATAATCAACGGGACTTTTAGCAACATCAGACTTGCACTTTCTTAAATCAAGATTGAATGGGCTATAAAACCGCATAACTAGAATTTGTCTAAACATTGTGGATACAAAGCTTGATTTTGATGAAAATTTGCTGAAATTTTATAATTTTAGCACAAATTTTTCTTGGCTTTTGTTGTACAAATGAGCTCTATATTTATAAATAACTAACAAAAATAATTTACCATCGAAATCATTCTGAATAATGTAAAAAAAAAATGCCAAATACTTTTGCCGGTCACTGTAACTTCTGAGTGTACACGTACTAAAACATACAATTTCTCTGCTGGAATACTCAGCTCGTTTTTTAGCTTATCATACCGCCTCACTTAACCAAACTACTCAGCAGTAATGCTCGTGTACATGTTTTATTGTTGTCGTTGGTTAAGCGCCTTGTTGCTTCATTCGCAATGTGGCATAAATTATTAAACACGTTTTTGCTTGTTTAGCATACATTCAGCTATACATCGTTATAAAGTTTACATGGTCTCTTTTATGCGCCAGTACACAGCAGCCCCTTTTGTTTAAGGGTTTATACATACATACATACATACATACATCCATAGCCACATATATTTTATTCACCTATTTAATATGCATGCGGTTACCCTCGAAATTATGCCACAAAAATCATTTAAAAGTAATCAAGCACACAATGGAACACCACTGCAAACACAACCGCAAAAACCCACACCCACACACACACCCACTATCATTTTATACTCTCCCACTTTTATGCCTTAAGGCACCACAGTCACAATCACATTTAATTCCCCACACATGCCTTCCTCGAGTTTCTTTTTTCTGTTCATATGTATTTGTAACTTTGTTTGCTCGTCATAGATTTCCCTAAACTTGGTCCTTTTTTGGGTAAAGACTTTAATACTTTCTTTTGTTTGGCCTATAGCCGCGGGCAGCGTAGACCTTACTAATTTTGTTCAATTAATGATTAGTGCAAAGGAAATTGTAAAAGTAGGTCGAAGTGGAGTTGTTTGTTTTACTCATTTTATTCCATTTGGGTCATTACATGTGAAGCGAACAAGCAGCAAAAAAGTTGGGGTTAATATTTGATTATATTGTACCTACATATGTACATATATACATGCGTACATCCTTGACCCAGATAAAAAAAAAATATTTTTTAAAGAATAAGCTCTAGCTAACAAGCTTAAAGACTACAAGTATTGGCACATCAGCAAGCCTCTATTTAAAAAAAAAATATAAAATAAATACTGACTGTCATTTATACTTTGATTATCTCCTCTTACCAGATTTAAGGACACACTGGTAGGTCATGTTCATTAAGCTGATCTCGCCGTGGTAGTTGCCGCATCAATCACGATCAACACTCGCGTGGATTGAGCAGAGCACCTTCGCTTAAATTTCATTCGACAGGCATTCGCTCGTACGACCATCTTATCAGCGGCTCGCCGCCATACTTCAATAGCTCAGCTGACAGGCCGTTACCTGCAGCCGCTTTGATTTTTTCAGCTGCGAAATTGAACACTGACTGGGTTGTTCTCCATTAGAACTCGAGTTCGTCTTTTCCAGTGCCCATGAGCGGGATGGATAAATGTTCCATCCATAATTTTGACCCGTGCAATTGAAGCCTTACGTAAGCCAAAACTATCTGATAAAATTTTCGTGCGTTTTTTCTGTCGACCAATAGCTCAAACTATTCGAACTCACGTATTTTGGCCTATTATTTACGCAAAATGCATCTCGTTACCTTCTTCAGTTCTATATATCGATAGCACATATCTCGCTATGCGTCCGATCACAGTATGGTACTATAAATAGCATCACATACTGTGGTACTAAATTACCAACTAAGTAGCTAGAATCCAGCCAATTTTAGCCAGCAGATGTTAGAGTCGGTGGACGCAGCCGCCGTCTGTCTCGATTGCAGCTTTTCGAAGTCTTTGGTAGTTAATGTTTGGTTCTCGGATCGTACTTACGTTCATCTATTTTACTCTGGCGACGGTAGTGCCGAGGATCCCTTGCGTTCGTAAGTGCCCACTGCAGCGTAGGCACGTTTGAACTAAATGTTCAAAAAATCTCAGGTGGCTATGCGCCGCAGCTATGAGAAGAGTCTTTCGTATTCGAGTGTTTTAATTTTCAATTACTCTGTCGCATAGATCCTGCTAATTAGCGCTAGTCTGTTGACTTTACAGGCGTATTAAAAAGAGCAAGGACGTCCGATTTTATTCGCAAAGAAAGACTTAAGTTTATTTAGCTGGCTGGGAGGTTCAAAAGACGCCGCTAAATCTACATAGTCTCCATAAACGCCAATATCGACCCGGCTCAATTGAAGCCTCTTTTTCTTTAGTGCACACCGGAATTGGCTCTAAGGCGCACTTCTTAAGTCAAGGAATGGAATGTGTCCCAATTTTAATGGTAATGACGATGTAAGAGGTAAGGTCTCGTATATCATTAAAAAACTAAATATGTTAAAAAAGTTACTTAAACCCGAGACGACTTTTTGTGTTAAGCTCAAAACTGCATAACTTCTAAACCCTTAGAGCCCTCATGAGAGTAGGCAAAAACTCGGAGTTCGAGCGAGCGAGCGATCAAACTCGGCTAAGTAGGACGAGTGAGCGACGAGCGAGCGCTACGAGTGTACTATACAACGCTTGCCTTTTTGGGCAAAAAAAATGTGAATGTATGTCAATAGATTACGTAGGAAAATATGTTAATATATGTATGTATGTACATACATAGTCATATAAATATGTGAATATCATATTAGGGCAGCATTTATATCAACAATTAAATTTTAAAACTAAAATTAAAAATTAAAAAAAAAACAATTTACATACATAAGCATAGATCATTTAAAACAATATTTTTTAAAGTTACAGTCAGTCAATAAAGTTTAGGTATAGCGTATTTCTTACAAAACGGGCAACTATTTTTTAAATATTTTCTTTTTCCCAAATTTTTTATAAAAATATGGTTAATTCTACAACAAAAACCCCAAAAATCAAAGTTCCAAACCTTGTGCAAAATTAAAGAAAATTGTGCAAAATTTCGTTCAAATATTGTACTTTTTATTTACGCTCTCTAGAAAAAGTCGAGTACGCAGTTGTTTAGCCCATTCAATTTAAGTGTAACAAAGTGCAAAATTGAGGTGGCTAGGACTTACCATTGATTTTTAGCAATTTTTTTTTTGTTGGAAGTGTCGCGTATTGTAAAAAATTCGCTGTGATTAAATTTTATTGACTTTTTTTCGAGTTATATATTCCATTTTTAACGAATTTTGTTGACCCAATTTAGCTATTTTATGGATTTTCCGCATCCGCAATTCTTATGAAATGCCCATTTTTGCTGTTTTGTTATAAAATTACACTATGGGACATTTTGGGATTTGCCCTTGAATTACATACATAGTTAATTTTTCGTTTTACTTCACATTTCCAATTACGTCATTTGACACAGAAGCGACGCGACCCGCGAGCTTTATTGCACTCGGGCAAAATCGCTTAAGCGACTACATTTCCACTTTAATTTACATACATTTTGGAAATAACGTATTTTTTCAGAGGCTCCCTTATTTATGTACGAAAGGCAAAACTTGAGAAACCTCTACTCAATTGAAAAAGCCTCTTCTGCACGCACTGTCGTTGAATGCAGTAAAATCGCTAGCAAGACTTAATCAATTTAAACAAGATGTACTCCAAATTCTAACTCGTTTTTTTTTTTTAACTGTCAAGATGCTGTTACTCCTCATTTATTTTACTTTTTTACAAAGGAAATAAAATAATCCCCTTTTGCGGCCAACTACTTAAAAGAATAGCTTTTCTGGATTACCGTCGCTGTAGCTGACAACTTTAAAAACTATTAATATTAATGCAAACGAGACTTAAGTGCAGATTTTGTGAGGGATACGCACAAGTGTGCACATTAGGGTGGTCCAAAATAACTAAGTTCAATATTCTTACCCCCTAGGATTGGTCTATATACCAGATAAATATACCCCTATTTTTAATATTGAAATAGAAAATATATTTAGAGGTCGCTCACAGCGCTCAAAGTTTTCTATATGGATAAAAACAACTTTCGTAGAAAAGTTACAGAATTCTTGAAAATCAATATTTTTCGATCGGAACACTCTGGTTCTCTTCAGAAGACTTCCTATAATAATACCCAATTGTTTATTTAATCATTTTTTAATACTAACGATTTTTTACTTCTTCCCCAATTGCATTTTCTTGCATTTTTTGGGGGTTCTGGCGTACCTATAAAATATATAAATAAATAATTGGATATAATTATTGGGAATCTCCTGCAGAAAAACGGAGGTTTCCAATCGAATAATATTGATTTTTAAGAATTCTATACCATTTCTACGAAAAGTGGGTATTTCCCATATCAATTACATGGAGAACTTTGAGTGCTTTCAGCGACCTGTAAATATTTTTTGATTTCGAAATCAAAAATAGGGGTATAATTTTTTCGGTTTAGAATAATCCTAGGGGGTGAGAGCATAAAAAATCCGTTTTTACTTTTTCACATGCATTTTTGGGACACCCTTATGTGCATACATACATAATACTAAAAATAGAAATAAAATGAATAAAGTAATAACATTAAACCAAGACTAAATGACAAATTATATTGTCATGCGTAGCACAAACACGCCTGTGTATTCGCAACTCATACGAGCGTATCAAACAAAAACTGCCACGAGCAGCACAAATATTGTACTATGTAGGGGGAAAAAGTTTAGAATATAAAACAATGAAGCACAAAGAACACACTGCGCAAAAATGTGTATAAGTAAAGGGTGTTCGTTTAGAGGCTCAATTTTCCTATAAAGTTTGGCCAGATCCGCAAATCCTATATTCAAGTAGGCTGAGTTTTGTTTGTCATTTCATCAAACAGCCGGCTAACGTCAAATAACGCTTGCTATTTGCGGAAAGTTATTTCGAAATTCATAGTCCAGTCGACCCACTCTTTTATCGCAATCACTGAGCACCATAGTGATGAGGTTAAATAATTTTGATTGACTGTTTGGTATGCTCTATAGGCCAGTGGAATCTCTTCTCCTTACTTCTTTAAGGGCCAGTTTTTCAGTGCACGACTGTATTTTAAACTTAGTTTAAAGGCGCGAGATTGCTGGCTTAAACAAAGATTAGCCAATCAAATGTCAGCCAGCTGTTAAATACTTGCATGAACGCTGTTTACGCGATCTAAAAATGGAAACAGCGAGAATATTTTCGTCAATGACAGCCGATTGTATGGAATGTGGACTGAATACATTTTCTTACAAGACGACGGCGCATAGTGGTCTGAGGGTGGCGGAAAGTCCAAGATTCTATATATCTCGAAATGTCAACTAAGTGGTTGGGTAGATACTGGACTAAAACGTTTTAACGATTTCTTCTGCGTAAAATCGCACTAGTAGGATTCAGAAAATGCAAGGAAGTCGATGTGATATTCATTTTATATCTACGTAAGAACTCGAATGTATATTTCACGCATTTCGTTGGATTTTCCTCTATGCGGGCGGTCCGATAAGTACTTAGCCTAGAGAAGAAAAACGAAAATTTTTGAAAAGTAGCGATTTATTTCCCAACATACTCTGCTTTTAGCTCGATACACTTGACCCAGCGATGCTCCAACTTCTTTAACCCGTCTCACAAATACCTTTCCTCGAGATCTGCAAATTAGGCCTTCGTGGCGGTTATGACCTCCTCATACAACTAACTAGCCAGAGCGAAGTTGGGTTATTGTAGTGCGGGTCTCCCGAGGCAGACAAAGTTCTGTCCCGTCCACGTCCGGTGGTTGTGTGCGATCTAACCCCGTTTAGGTCGGCGAAATCCATGGTGACCATGCCCATTCCGGCCGATGGGACAATCTTCGCCTTCTTCCGAGCACGTAGGCCGCGTGAAGTCCACTGTTTCGACTGTTGCTTGGTCTCTGGTGTGCACCAGTGGATCCGTTTTTCATCGACGGCCACGAAACGACGCAGAAAGTCCTTCGGATTGCGCCGCTCTTTCAATCGGCAGTCTGTCAATACGAGATCGTGGATTTTCGTCACGTTATTCGGCTTGTCACGTGGTAGCCGTTTTCGAGACACCTGGGCGTGGCTCATCAAAAACCGACGTATGACCACGTTGAAACTCGTTTACCCTATTTTGGACTGTCACCATCGCAGGAGAGGAGTCACCGTACACAGCACCCAAGCCCTCTTTGATTTTGCTGCGCGATTTTCCCAGAATTTGTTATGCCGTACTTTTTACGCCTTCTACATTAGGAAGCAGATGTGTTAGATATTATCCGGTTTTAAGAAGAATTGCTTTTTGAGTGGCTGATGGCCGTAACAGTATGTCGATTGAGACCATTTGATGGCAAGATTTCATGAGCGCTCGGTTTAACATTATTTTCTCTACAGTTATCTCCAGTCATTGGTTTATGCAAACAAATCGGAAGCTTTGTACGTTTTCCGAGACAACAGTGCGCTCACCATTGGTAACTCGCGGGCCCCCGAGTGAGCTGCCGCGTTCACATGCCCAATATTATATTCAAATACTAATGAGATAAAATTGAAAATGAGATTTCAATTTGAAATTACACACCTCTAAAAAGTGCACCCTTTAAATAGAGATTGTGTTTACCGAGAGTAATCTCTGCCTCTTAAATAAATACATATATCGTGTCCGTACAGTTACATATTGCATATTTATGTATGTACCAAAGTATCTAAGTACGTTGTAGGAAGTTCAACCGGCGGGTATACATACCTATCTACATACATACATGCATACACTTTTTGCTCTGTCCTAAATAAAGACGCGTGTCAGGTCGACAAAAACCGCCGTTTCCTTCTTCTCTGGTTGCTCATTAAATAATAACGCACATTGTCGAGGCGAACACAAGTAATAAAATATGTACATACATATTTCTCTTGTTGATGGACGCGTGTCGTCTCGTTTGCCAAAAATATATTTCAAGCAACAGAAAATTGTATAAGTATGCAACGAAAATTAGAGCTAACGATACAAGCAAAAAGAAGATGGTACGCGCATGGATGGATGCTACTCCTAAACACTTCAGAGTAACTGTACAGCGTACACCCACTTCAGTACAGAGATGGCGCGCGGAGCAACGAAACAAAATGTGTTCGCCAACCAACCGGCGATCTCGTTTGTCAAGAGTAAACCAAAGCATGATGCAAATCCATGCGGCAACAACGACGACGCAATGCATCGTAGATAAATCATTTCATTGTAGTCGCAATGCCGCCTAATTAGATAATGTCAACTCGAGCTTCCGCCCAAGCTTTGCTTTTCGTACGTACATAAGTGATAGCTGGCTGACTCGCTGGCAGACAGTCGTTGAAATCACCATTGCACCCTTGATATATAGAAGATATGAATTTACGTATGTATGTACATATACACACATGTGTAAATTATCAAAAAATACATACTTGTACAGTACTTGTACATCTACATATATACGGATGATTTTGCTTAAATATACGCATGAACACAGCTTAGTTGTTGCGGTTGCTACTAGCTTTGTGATGCCATCAATTAAATTTAAATCAACTTTGTAAAAAAATAGTGAATGTCACTCAAGGGGAGGCAGGAAAATGAACCACAAAAAAACACATTTGTGCAGCGTCTATAATTAAATGAATTCGTATACATAAATGAGCGCGTGGTATTTGGAAAAAAATTAAAATGAAATTTTGTCTGCGTTAACAAAAATTGTGCACAGGCTTTCCCTACAATGTAATGTGTATAAGCATTAGGAAAAGCGAGATATAACGGCAAAAGCTAAAATCATGATTAATCCCAAAGTTGGGTAATTAAATTTATGAAAATACGCTACCAACACCTATATTAATTTAATAATGGCGCACATGCTTCACTGTCATTTGCCAATCAATTTCCGTTTAATAACCCACATATGCACATTTAGGGTGGTTCTCAAAAATTTCAACATCTAACTTTCTTATGAGATTTTTTTTTTTTATTGAAAGTTTTTTAAATTTCTTAATTCTATTTTATCTACCCCATACAACATTTAGAAGTTGATACATTTAAGCACCAACTTGACGTGCATCTATCGACTGAAAAGTTTTCTATTCTGCCCACATGCTTAATTGGATTTCGCTAACCGCACTTAGAGAAAATAATTAAACCCAAACAATGCTATTTTATGTCAGCTACGATGACGAAAGTTATAAATCATCTGGCTAGCTTATGAAGAACGAATATGTGTGAATAATATAATACTAACATTAGGCATATGACTTTTTTTCTAAAATTAAATATATACATATATAGACCTATGAGGACAGGGAGGGGAATGATAAATAATATAATATATTGGCGCTTACATATATGTTGGTGTTTGGGCCGAGCTTCTACTCCGATTTGTGGCGAGCCGCCTTTATGTTGTCACACAAAGGGGAGAGACCTACTGTTTTACGCCGACTCCGAATGGCGTATGAATGTATGGAATGTATGTAGGTGTATGTAAAATTTCATATCAATTAGAGTATTTATGACTGCGATCAAAAACCTAAAATGAACCAATTTAATTCGTTGACTTATAATTTTCTGTATACATATACATATATACGTATCCCTTTTCAGTGCCACATATGAAAATTTTATAAAAAGGCATACCACTCGGAAAATAGGTCAGCACCTTACCGAACGCCGAACTACGCCGAGAGACTGCTCTCTCGCTGGTAAGGCATTGCTGTCTTACAAACCAAGGCACGAGCAGTGCACGGACTTTGAAAAAGTTAATAGTGGTAGATTTTACATACAAAAATTGGTAGAAGTTGGTAGATTGTTTTTTTACGAAACAATACTAGATAGTTTTTACTCATATAGGAAGGTGAATTCAGGCAAGGTGGGGTTACCAGAGCAGCTCATCTCAAATACATTTTAAATTGAAAAAGCGAACTCGCTACCTAATGCCGTAATCTCATAAAGAAATTTCGATTCGAATTTGATTCGCTCACGGATGCCTCGATATTGGTCCTGTATTACATTCAAGGCTTTGTGCTTTACTAGTAGATGACATTGATCATGATGGCAATTTTGGTACTAAAAGCTTAAAGAAACCATGGGCTACCTTATAAGGTGCTTACATACATACATATATGGAAAATTCCAAGTCAACTCCAAACTTCTGTGGATCCTGTAAGAGACTCAAGATTACAAGAGCACTAATATTGTGCAAACTTCTAACTGAATATCCTGAGGATGTATCCAAAGGATCCTAAGATGGAGCAGTGGCTTAGGTATCCAAGACCCAACTACTGGCGTTTGCATCACGACAGCTACTCGCACATGTCCGACGGCAGGGCTGAAGATATTTCTTAAACTCGAGCCACTGCATCTTACAGCTGAGCAGGCGGCAAAACGAACTCTCTTAAACTTTTGCAGAGAGGGCTTTGGCAATGGTAAGGTTTTATCATTATTTTATATTAAGAACAAGGAAAAGCTAGGCTCCCAGTTTACACTATTTTTGTTCCCCAGGTACGAAATGTTTGAGTAGTCTTGAGTAGGCTAAGAGGCCACTTGCATAAGATAGTGATATGGTAAAGACTTCGTCAGAAAGACATCCTACGCACCTCTCCCTTCACCATGAAACGGCCTACCACTCCAGGAGAAGGTGCATAGGACATCTATGGCCAAGAGAAGTGCATACACTTTCCCTACTCAGGGGATCTATTCTAAAATTTATAGAGTCTTTGAAGCTGGATGTAATGTTGTGATAAGCTGAGGTCACAATAGACCTACTGATCGCGGTGCTTACTCTATTTACATTACTCTTTTTAGATTTACTTTGCCAATGAGATACCCGATGGTTAAAGGAACTTCTTCAAAATTAAATAGTTAATAAATATGTTTGTTTCAACGCTATGAAAAAATTCTATCAACTATTTCATTTTCCATATTTTCTTTAAAAACATACGCGTATGTATGTATGTATATACACAACAGTTATCGACTTCTAAATCATTACTTGCTATAGGCAGTTTGCACATGTACTACATATACATACATATGTACACACATATATAGAAAATTTGATAAACTCGAAATTCATCATTAATCGCATAATTCAGAGCATATTTAGCATGCGTGAGTTAGCTTTAAATTTTCATTAATATCAGCACATATAAGCCAATAATTCTGATTGTTTACAGTTGCATAAATATTTAAGCCTATAGAATAAATAATAGCATAAAAGTCGCATTTAAGTTGATACGCATTGCCTATTCTGAACTAACTGAATAAGTATATGTAAGTCAGGGCAGATGTTATACTACATAAATATTTAAATCAAATTCACTAAAATGAGCTTAGCTTATATGTATGTAAAACCAAAATCGACTAGCCTACAACAACAACAATATAGGGAGTAATCACTACCCAACGCATAAGGAAATCGTTTGATTTATGAAATAATTTTGGTAAAATTCCAGCACAACACTACCAAAAGCCTTATAAATAATCTTTGCAAAGGTGGGGCAGAACCACAAAAAAATTTTCCGCCGTCTGATCCTCTTCAAAGCAGAAAGCGCCAATGGCAATGGTAGTCAAGTGTGCCCATCACAGTCAGTAACTTGTGAAATGTCTTCCAGTCATTGATGAACTAAAATTTCAGTTAATTTTTGCCAGTGGCTTCGTTGACCGAAGCATAGCGTCGGTCCACAAAGAACCCTCTTTAGCCACATGGTCAAGTAATACCGAGTGATTAGCGTACCCAGAGTAGAACAAGAGCTTTAGATGTATTTTCCAACACAATTTAGCCGAGATTTTGATAGTCGAACTATTCTGGAAATGGTTTGAGTGCTTTGGGTGAATCTTAGTTTTCACTGCAGGCACCTAAACTTTTAACTGTCCACATATGTGCTTATTTCCACCAAGTGATATCGATATAGGCTCATATCATGACCTGTGGCAAGTGTAGCAGAGCAACAAGAGAAACGCCAGGCGTTATAGAAAAAGCTCTTAGAAGTATATTCGCAAAAAAACCATTCCATTATATATGGAACACGATTTCATTCATCTGACTGCCTCGACTGGTCCACCCTGTTAACACAATTTTCCAAACCTTGGTGACGATTTCTGGCTCTACCATCTCACGTATAGCTTGCTTGCTATTCGCCTTAAGAGCCTGAATTGTTACTGGATTGTTCGCATAATATTGCATATTCACGGCACCCTACAAAAGAAGTCTAACGCCGTCAAACTATAGTTCCGAGGTGGAAAATTAGCAATGCCGAGACGGCTGATAACACGATTACCGAACTTGATGCGCAAAACATGGATTGTGGCATGAACTGTGCGGATAGCGTTATTCTGCTAAAACCAAAGATCATCCAAGTCAGAGTCTTGACTTTCTGACTTCGTCAGAAATGATAATTTTTCGAGCAAAATCGTTGTCCATTTCGTTTGCACCATTTCTTAACTTTGTTCAGGCGTAAAGCGATTTATTTCATTCTGCGGAGATATGATACTGACTTTCTTTCAAGATTTCCGGTGAAAAAGAGTTGTCACTCTCAAAATAACTTTTAGTTTAAAATAAGAACAACTTTATGGACCAGCCTTTGAGCGACTTAAAGCTGTCACATGATCCAACAGCATTTCTTTTGGTATCCTCATTCGCCAGAATTCCAGCAACTAACCAGTTATACCTAGAATAGTCGCTGCTTCCTCCCTTGTCGAACGAGGGGAATGTGTCTTCAGAAGATCAGAGAGATTGTCAATCCTCATTTTGAGGAACAAACCTCTTGAGCGAACTCATACTAGACGCTCCTTGGATGCAACGAAAAAATATATTCATTAATTGTTATATTTGCATGAATGTATCTAATCAACTGGTGCAAATTAACTACATACATACGTAAGTATGTACAAAGCATTCTTTGGTCAAATGTTTAGTAAATATTGAGTTATCTCGAATATGAATAAATATGTATAAAATCTTCATTTGCAGCGATCGAGTAGTTAGTGTGAATATATGGTGTACATATATATTTATTAATTAAGACACTAGACGCAATGATTATTTTAAATGTATGAATGTACATATGTACATATGTATATCAGTGATGAAAAAGTAGATACAATTGTACGTTTTTTTCAACGTTTGATGACTTAAAGGTACATTAGGTACAGTCACTAGATTTTAGGTTCAATCATCTTTTGATCAATTCATTTTTATTCATTTTTTCTTTTTCCTTTACCGTGCGAATATATATTTACTTGTAAGCACGGGAGAAACTTACAGGAAAGAAAGTTGTGTCAAAATATGTCAACAAATTTTGTTGTCAAAATATTCGCTTTTCGATTTCTGGAAATATATTTAAAATGCTTTCGAAGTTACTTACGGCAATTTGATTATTTTCTCTAGACTTACTGCACCTATTAAAAGCAATCGGATAACTTAGCAGGCTTTTGCTGTTGTTTTATAAAAAGCTGGATAGAGAAGTATACTTCGAAAAGTGTGTTTTTTGTCTTTTTTGGCAATATTTTTCAAGTAGTCAAAATTAGACAAAAACAACGCTTCTGCTATTCCCATTAGACTAGAGTCTATAGCTATATGCTCAGTTAAAAAAAAAACCCAATTATGTTTAAAGTACACCCATCATTTGTAGTCATGTTTTTAATAAAATTTATAAAAAAAAAACTACAAATGAATGGTGTAACTTTTTTTATGCGCAACTTGTCTCATTTGAGGTACATTTAATTCATGATATTAGGTACAATCTCAAACTTCCATTTTTCATCCCTGATGTATATAGACAAATCGCCCATAGAAATAACCCTTCAAAAGAATTCTTACACTACAAATATATGTGCATGTATTAATTACGTTTGTTACAACATTTAGGCGTGTAAAATAAGATACACCCTTGAACTTAATTGTACTACATCTATAAAAACAACTACTTAATATATCTATAATTTAGTATAGAATTTCAATACAATTTTGTACAAATTTATATGCATCGCAAACAATTAAATCGTGGTTTAAAGCACAAAACCGCGTATCGCCATTTTGCAAAACCGCATAACTGACATTTGCTGCCAAAAATGGGATTTGCTCATACAAGCTCTTGGCTTAATACTTATCCATTCGTCCTGAAATATACTAGCCAGAAATGTGATTGCTTTATAAAAATGAGAAACATTTTGAAATATGAGTATTTTTACTCTTTACTTTTTGCAACCTCACATACGCGGTTTTGTGCTTTAAACGACGAAATATTTATTTGCTGTAAAGGTATAATTTATAACAATCATGTGTATACATATATATATAATCTTACACGAAAACAATGCTTACTTATCGTACGGCAATTGACTTCAAAAAACTTTGCCAGCAACTTTGTCGACAACAATGTTCGTATGCAAGTGAATACTTAATCACACTTGACCGCACAAACAAACAATTAAATAAGACACATATACATATGTAGCAAATGAGTGGCTACGAGGATTTGAATGCATTAATTTGCATAAGAAATTTAAATACATGTGTATATTTATATGCACTTGTGCGGATATGTTGACAAAGACCCTGTAAGCAAATGTTTTGGTAAATTTTTAGAAGTCCAGATAATTGTTTAATTGCTTATTTATTATAATTCTCCATATAAGAAAATATTTTTCACAAACCAAATGACACATTTATCGATATTTTTTCATATTTTTATATGTATGTATGTTAAATTAAAGTTGGCCCAATTGACCATGTGGAAATTCAAGCAGCCTTAATTATTTTATCCGGTTTGCGAGTTTAAACCAGGTGGATAGGTACCTACATGGATTGCCGCTGATACTTCCAAGAAAGAATTTTGGATTTTGCTAAAATCTCTGTTTACTTAATGTGTCAAGTAATTCACGAAAATAAGGGGCATATCTCACTACTCACAGGTTTACACAATCATCCAGTCTTGAACCCATCTGACCATTAAATGATTTCCGCCATTACTAACCCCGTCTATCGGCTCGCAAAGACTTCTGCTCAATGATAAGTAGGGGGGCAATTTATTCTCCCAAGAAGGGCAGCAAAATCGAAATCTGACAGGTTAATGCCATAAATAAAAGTTGGAGAAAGAGTTGATTAAGATTTAAAAAAAGTAAACGAGCATTATATGATTGAAGAGGATCAGTGAATCATAAGGACCACAATGTATACTTAAGGAATCCTTTTCGAATTTGCTCAATCCTGTTAATTGAAAATTGTTGAAAAGGCCGCCAAAGCATTGTGACATACTCGAGATGAGATCGTACTAAAGAGGTGTAAAGCAATTTTGGTGTTTAGGAGTTCTCCGACTCCAATGTAGTGAACGACCAACCTTATTCTAGAATATCTTATGACCCTTTATTTTCTTCTTGTATTTAGTGTCCTCCTTTAAGGCAACTTGGTAAATGCTGTTTCTGTTTTTGTATAATTTCGTGTGTTGAATACTTCAGATACATAGTATATATCGACCGCTGCTATCCGGCCTATAAGGAGCGCAATGCGATCTATAAAGCAAGCCTGCTGTTTTAGGGACTTTTCGCTCCTTTAGGCAGGGGCACGACACGAAATGGCTTTACTTTCTCGAAGGTCGATGGGTTAAGGTCTGACAAATCCTTAGACTTTTCAAACAAAGGGCAGTTGAAAAATTAGCTTGCTGAAAAGTAAAGATGGATGGGTTCAATGTCAAACGCTAGATCACAAAAGTGCTGTCCTATAAACGAGAAACCGCTAAAACACTCGAGTTTAATGCAGTTTGAAGAGCTAGCAGTTTATAGTGTAAGATAGCGTGAGTAAGAGCTCGATATGCGGCAGAACAGATTCCTCGCCAAAGAAGCAGGATAGAATAGTGATTTAAATTCATTCTCACGACAGTCAGGCATACGTAAATGGAACGACCCAGATTTATATCTGGCCAAGGACTTTCATTCCATCGTCATTCCACAAAGGTTTTTGTATGCTCTTACAACAACAACAAAAACAACAACAGTGATTAAAATTGCTTCCATGCATTTAATTGCCTTTTCCAAACAAACTGTTTCTTTAACGTGTAGACAATAATAAATTCTAATGTATGTAGATACATAAGACAGAAATTTTCGCAATTCCAACTAAAATTTTAGTGATGAGGCTTTTGCTGGAGACAGAAAATATCATTCGGTTGTGCTAAAATTTTACACGCGCTTATTGGCGCTGACACATATGTTAGTGTTTCGCCGAGCCTCTCCTCCGATTTGAGGCGTGCCGCCTTGATGTTGTCACACAAATCGGAGGGACCTACAGTTTTACGCCGACTCCGAATGGCGATTGTATTTTTATGAGAAGCTGTTTTTCATGGCATAAATACACTCGGAGGTTTGCCATTGCCTGCCGAGGGACGACCGCTTTTAAGAAAAAACCTTTTTCTATATTTTCTGCGATGTTGCTTTGACCAGAGCTTGAACCCAGGTGTTGATGAGTGAAAGCGCGCACTGCTTACCACTAAACCACAGCGGCCGACACACGCGCTTAACTGGTCCAATATAATGCTATTTCGCTGCACCATTATAATCCGAACCTTGTGAGTAAATTTGTTTCGACCCACCCTAATTCATTTACTGCGTACCCGATTTGCCTTCAGAACTATTAGCATTTACATGGTGTAAAGACAAAAAAAGATATTTCACACCGAAAACCAAACCTGAAACCAACATTTCATGTTAATGAAGGCAAGCTACAAATATGCAGTATTCTTTTCTATTCAAGGCTACCGATTTCTTAAAGGTAATTATTATAAACTCAACTACATGCTCTGATATACTACTTATGCGAATTACAATACGAGTAACAATATAAAAATTTCTGAAGTAATACTTGAAGGAAGTTACAATAAGTGAATACCTGGAAGACATTGCATTGTAAATTGTATATAATTTGTGGTTACATGCAAATTTATTTACACAAACAAGCGCACACTCTTATGTACATATGTGCATGTGTAGACATGTACCCACACTTATGAATGGATATAATTTATAAAAAAACTTTGTACTTAGTATGTACGGTATATTTGTTTTCAAGCCAATTGCAATCAGTCAAGCGGCAGACAAACGAGTGAGAAACTGCCGAGGGAAAATGACAAACAAACAGTTAGACAGATGTGCGAACAGTCAGAGAAGCATGTCATGCAAATGAGAGCAGAAAACGACAAGCTTAAGAAGATCGTGTTGGCGCATAAGATGGGCGATGCATATCTATTTACATATACCAGTACTTACAAATGTAAGTGCATATTATTTATTTGTGTGTATATTTCGGTGTATTTTAATGCTCAACTAGTCAAGTACCGGCCAAAGACATAAGGACAAGTTGGTAGACTGAGGTCATAAGTGAAGGAAAAAGCCTTAGGCAAATTTTGTTTAAAAAGTGAGTCTTCAAAATGCTAATAATCTTTAATTACACATTTACATGTTACTGCAACACAAGTCAGTGAGCCGCCAAGCAGTCGGCATGTGTGCAGACAGATACTTAAGACTCAACAATTTTCAATGGCTCAGTGGTTATTTCAGAGTTAACATCTCGTGTAAAATTTAATTCAACAAAGCATGCCAGTCGTTTCTCTTCTGTGCCGAGTCCTTCTCCACTTGGTACTTCCATCACAGGGGAGGGGTTCATACAGCTCATCGTTCCATCATCTGCGATACTCGCCGCTGCACATACCGGTATTTTGATAATCTAGGCGGCCAAAAGTCAATTTTGTAAAATGCATTAATTGATTTTAATAATGAATAAAATTGAAAGAGAACACAATAGAGTATTCACTCCACCCCCTCTCGCGCGTTTTCGTCGCGTGCGCTACCGCCTTATTGGCAGTCAAAAGTTCATTGCTTATCACACTACACATATCTCGTTCGGCGTTCGGCAAACAACAAATCTTAAAAAAAGTAAAGTTAACTTATTAAAGTTATATGTCTCGTTTTAATGATGGAAATTGCAGCTTCAGGTATGTTTTTTCCAAATTTAATAAATATTTTATAGATTTTGTTCATTAATAACGTAATTTATCGAATTCTGTATAAGGAGAAATAGTGCATTTTTTACACATATTTTTTTTTATTTGTTAAGCTGAAAGTTATACTTCCAAGTCCGTCCAAGCTTGAATTTTTTTTTCAGATTGTGTACATATGCTTTGAGATGTAGAATAAAGTAGAATTAGCCGCAGAAAACCGCAGATTAATTAATTGTGGAATTTCAAAAGTTTCATTGTACAATTTTTTTTAAAAGCGTTTTCTATACTTGTTATTTTTTGGTTTGTTTAAGGTTCTCAAGGCACTTCAGGGGTTCGAAATGTGACTCGAAAATACCTATTCGACCGCATGCAAGCTCAGAATTCACCAAATTTGGACGAAAAATTAAACTCTTTACAACAGGAGCTTTTGTCAAGTGAAAAATACTCTGACGAACAGATATCAGCTCTTAAGCACAATTTTTCACATTTTAAATCACAAATCAAGAAAAAGTGGCTGCAGGTACATAAAAAGGAAGATGTTTTCCTATCAAAGTACAAGTCTTGGTTGGAAGGAGGTTTTGAATTAACTGTTGCAGCAAAACCGAAACGATGTGGCCGTCCTCAGAAACATTTTAGTGACTCAGGTGAAAGATCTAAAAGACGCAAAACTGCAGAACTCAGGTCTACAGTAAAGGACAAAGACTTGATTATGCATGCTACTTCAGTAGAGTTAATCAAAAGTCAACTATGATCTCATTTATCGGTTAAAAGTCATATTGGAGACAATTTCATGTGGACATAAAGTGGACTCGGAGAAGTATGATAAATATGCATTTGACACAGCTCAGTTTTACGTTGAATTATACCCATGGCACCCGATGACACCGACAATGCACAAAATACTTGTGCATGGTGCATTAATCATAAAAAATGCATTGGTGCCTATTGGGCAACTTTCGGAGGAGGCTGCAGAAGCAAGGAATAAACATTTTAGAACTTACCGCCAAGACTTCGCAAGAAAATTTTCCCGAGAAAACTGCAATAGAGACATTTTTCATCGACTTTTTTTAAGTTCAGACCCTTTATTTAGCAGCACTAGAAATGTGAAAAGAGGGAAATTAAAATCATATTTACCTGAAACGTTAAGTTTACTCATTCCGGCCCAACCTAACGAATCTGATTCATCAGATAATGAAAATTTGTAATTTTTTCCTTTAATTTGTTTCATTTTGCTTTAGTTCTTATTGACGTAAGATTATTGATTGAATTAAATATTTTTATTTTTATATATTTTTTTTTGGTTCAAATAATGTATTTTGTTTGACACCTTCTGTGGTATTGCATTAACTTTCCATGAAACTTGGCATTTGATAAATAAATAATTAAAACATTAATAATGATGTCTATTTTATATAATTTAACCTATAAATACCCAAAAAAAATTTCATTTTCTATTTATTCTAGTACAAAATGGTTGTGTCTTTTAAGATACCACGGTCATTTAAGGGTTAATAATATAATAGTTTAATAAAAAAAGTCCATTGTCTGAATGATGATGAATAAAAGTATTAAAGACCGGTATGTGCGTCGTCAATGCGGGGCCTGTAAATACTCCGCAAAATCTTTCTCTCGAATACCCCAAAAGCCGCCTCATGATGGGTGACAGACAGAGTGTGGTTTTCGTACGTCGTGAATTACCTATTCAGTCCAAAGTAGCACTTGTTGGCAAGAGTGATTCTGCGTTGTATTTCGATGCTGATATTACTATCGGTGTTAATGCTGGGAGTGCTGCTGGCCGTGGGGTTCGAATCACGACCTCGCGGCTCGCCTAATCCGCAATACTGCTGTCAGTCATAGTACAATTTTGATCATATCAACTCCGCCATTAATAGAGATTAATGCTGCCGTCTGACTATGCTATAATAAAACATTAACCTAGCCAAGGAAAGTCGCTAAAAGACAATTGCAATTAACCTTTTGATGGATTCATTTCCTAGATCACTGCTGACTTTTTTCGTTCCTCAACTTATGTCCCTGAACACTTTTTAGGAAGCATGAAAAAATCTTTTAATGTATGTACAATCTCTGTGATATGTCCCTGCTCAGAATTAGTAATTGAGCTTACAAACTAATTACCAAAACTAAAAACGCACTTTCAACTGATTTAAATCAACTTCTGCGCTCTCGATTCCAGCGAATGTACATACATATGTATGTATGCATGTATGTAACTCATAGATGGTAAGTTCAAAATAATTTTCCTTTTTCACTTAACTTGCGGTCACATTGTGAAATAATTACAATTTTACTTCTATTGTCAAAGCAATGTTACTGCCCTTCGTTGGCCTTCATTGACATACAGTTGTCATTGTTTCGTCTCTCCTTGTCGGTGTGCCATCAAGTTATCAACGTCATTGTCGGCACCAGCTCTTCAATGTCATCATGCACATCCGTCTGTCCGTTTGTTGTCAGCATTGTCGCGTTGCGCTCTTTTAGGCTAACAACCCATTCATATAGCCCACACACAGATACATATGTAGGTAAATACCCAGATATGCACAGCTGTGGGCGCACACGCGCCCTGACAGTAGGTTGACTAACTGCTGTTTTGTTTTTAATTTAGCTTACAGACAAGTGGCAAAGTTAACGTACATGTGTATACACACACATGCATACTACATACATACATATCTGCGAGCATAAAACCCTTGCCAGCCACATGTGCAAACAAAAGCCAAGCAATTACTGGCACATTTGATAATGCTAAGTGAAGTGCAGCTGCTTATGTGCATATGTACATTTGCATTTAATTATATATGGCTGTGTGCATATTAGGGTGGTTCAAAAAGAGTAAAGTCGGAATTTGAGTGCTCTCACCCCCTAGGAATGTTCTATAACGAAAAAAGTATACCCCTATTTTTTTATCTTGAATATTCTCTATATAAATTATATGGGAAAAATCAACTTTTCGTAGAAATGGTATAGAATTCTTGAAAATCAATATCTTTCGATGGGAAAAAAAACCCTGTTTATGTTCAGGAGATTCTCAATAATATTACCCAGTTATTTGTTTAACCATTTTTTCATAGTAACTATATTTTATAGGTCCGCCAAAACCCCCAGATTTATTCTACCTCATTTACTGTTTTTACAGATTTAAACAACATTTTTTTATCCGAGGTATCGTTTCGCTGGAATGGCCCACTTATAAAATAAATGGAAAACTTTGCGTGCTTTAAGCGACCTTTAAATATTTTTTGATTTCAAAATAAAAAAAAAATGGGGTATACTTTTTTCGATATAGAACTATACTAGGAGGTGAGTGCATTCAAATGCCGACTTAACTTTTTTTACATGCATTTTTAGACCACCCTAGTGCACATACATGCGTATGCATGTTCATTTATACAATAGTTTCCGTTGTCGGCGTTGTTTATTTGCATCACTGTTGCTTTTGCATCTGCACTTGTCTCTGCCACATTAAATCTTCAGGGAACATTGACTCGTTGCACGAATTACCTCAAGCGCTTTGGGGACTTGATAATAACTGTATAGTACATAGCAATTGTATTGCATAACTACTACAATGCTGGTAAACTTGTATAAATTATAACTATGAAAATGACATCCCATGAAGGAAAATTTAATTTAAAGTGAACACAATTAATTAAGAAAGAACCCTCTGCCTGACTTTCAGCAAAAATGTTTCAGAGGACCAGTTTTAACTATTTTGATTCTATTCCACATGACAGAAATAGTTTATTTGTTTTAATAATAAAGCAATGGTCTTGTCTATCATTTCGTGTGGCAGGCAATGTTGGCCGAGCCCGGCAGGGCCGTATCAAACTCATAGAGACGCAATATATTCAAATGATGAAGTGACACTTAAGTTATTTACCAGTTATGTAGCTTCTTTGCAAGTACTACTTATGTATATGTATGTATGTAGGATGTGTTTCTATGTGCACTCCTTTGGGAGGTTTTTGGGAGGTTACATGGTAGTTCTCCCGTATTGCTCCCTTAGGAGGTTTGTGGGATGATATTTATGTGTGTGCTCCCTGATTGGTGTGTTATATAAAGTTGGCCGCAAATTTTGTTAAAAAATATACAATTGGCTTTAAATTTCATGGACTGAATAATGAAAGTTGTTGCGTACTTTTTATAATAGGCGAATTTTTACCAAATTATAGCAGTAGTAGAAATGCAGAAGCAAAACTACCATTTTCCACTATGTATAAAGATTTTCTTCTAGTGTCAAGGCTTATTTTTCCGTGTAGTAGGTACTGAATGATCAAAAGTGAATTCATTCAACCAAAATTTACAATCAAGGTGATTGTGAATATTTATGTTACATTCACATTCCCTTTGCAATTTTTCGCTTTCATACTCTCTAAGAAAGTTCCTTAGACTTTTGTTCCCATTTCTCTTCTCTCTCTCCCTCTCTCTTCTCTTAGAACTGTTCCCCAAAATATTGTTCGCATTTTGTTCTCATTGGGAACGTGCCACAAGGTTTTGTTTTTATTCAATTCCCGTTGAAAACATTCTCGACAGTTTTGTTTTTACTTTAGTTCTTGTGAAAACGTTCCCGAAGGTTTTGTTCTCATTTCGGTTTGGGTTTTTAAGCGTATTTGGGAACAAAACTACGCGAACATTTAGTTTCGATCATACCTATTGCTCTCGGTCCCTGATTTATATACAAGCACATAGTAGGAAATATTTAGTAACACTATTAGCCCCGTCAATTTAGATATTCAAGGTGACAATAATTCGCATAAAGTTGAAAATTGGTATGAATGTTACGATCACTATTGCAAAAAAAAAAATAAAAATATTCAAAACAAAGTTTTCTGAAGCCGCCCCGTTTGATACCCATATAAAATATTTTGTTTAACTTGTTAATTAGATTGTCTTTTTTTTAATTTCCAAGCAGGTGGCAACACTCGTCAAAAAATTTCCGAAATTGAGCTTGCTTAAACCTCTCCACTTTGATAACAGTATGCATATATTTGATTTTATTTGTTTGTTAAATTGATATTTATCATGATATCATTGAGCCATTTTAGCGTGAGAGAGCAGCAAAAGTGCTCACACACAACTTTCACATTTTTATACATAAATATATTTTAAGTAGGTATGTAGGAGTAGGATTAATTAATTTTTTTATACGCTGCCTATTAAAACGTATGGCAAATTAAATCATAGTCTATATACAACAACTACTGCTTTCAATCCAAATTGACTTAACTCTCTACAGAAATTCATAAAATTGGGTAATTAAAAAACTTGTATTTTAAATAAAGGTAATTTAAAACCAATTATGCGCTGCTTACTAAAGTATAAAATTAATGAATAAAACCATTAAACGAGTAAGCGTGAAATTTGCAACAAAAAACCATACAAAAATGAAAATCATTTTACTACTTGCACATACATATATACGTAAATGCATATGTGTGTAAATATTTTAAAAAGTTACAATAAAAATCCAACAAATATTATTTTAAAACTAGTTTTGAATGCATAACTTTCACACTGTATTCAAAAAAGGTTTAGTATTTTTCGAAGCTGTTTGAATTTGCGAGTAGTTTTACTGCTACACATTAGGGTACCACGCCAAAAAAAAAATAAGTTGCGGTTTTCCACCGGAATTATAAAATTTATGACATTCTAAGGCCTCCGACAAAATCTGCGTATATCGGTAAAGTATTTAGATTTACATGAGCTGGACTAATTAGAAAAAAACTCCCATTATTATTTGGATGCCGCTGATAAAATTTTTAAACAGGCGTTTAAGCTAAACTCTTCTTGAGCTGAAGGAATTTCTAGGAGGAAATATTTTTAAAAACCTAATTTTATTTATTAAAAAAACTCCATATATGAAGGTGTTTTGTAATCGGTCTAGCTCACGGAAATCTTTATATTTTTCGAAAGTATTTTGGCGGAAGTCTTGAAATATAATAAATTTTAAAATTCGGGTGGAAAAACAGTACTGATTTTTTTTGTACGATGTGCCTTAATGTACAATACTTACTTATGCTTTTTATCACTTCTCATGAAATTTACTGTTTTTGTGCATACATACAAGCATGTACATATGTATATTGTAAATATGCATGTGCATATTAAAGCTCAACTCATAAAGAACTTCGGTAGTGAAAATATTGAAAAAAAAGGAACAGTCCAGCGCCTTCGTCTTGGCCTGCAGGCTGT
>NW_016162728.1:0-22766 GCF_001687245.7 Rhagoletis zephyria
AGAGTGGAAGGCCTCTTGACTCTCAGGAAGGCCTTTCGGAAGGGTTTTTAACTCCGGAAATTATCAACTGGGTTATAAACTGATGTACATATATTTAAGACCGCTCATGCACGACGAATCCTTTAGCGAGCACGTTCACAACCCACATTCGTCTTTTTAATTTTTTAATTGAGTCCCGAAAATCCCGCAGATCCCGTATGTGTAATCCCTCATTTCTGATCCCGTATAAATGGCGNTAGAGTGGAAGGCCTCTTGACTCTCAGGAAGGCCTTTCGGAAGGGTTTTTGACTCCGGGAATTATCAACTGGGTTATAAAATGATGTACATATATTTAAGACCGCTCATGCACGACGTATCCTTTAGCGAGCACGTTCGCAACCCACATTCGTCTTTTTAATTTTTTAAGTGAGTCCCGAAAATCCCGCACATCCCGTATGTGTAATCCCTCATTTCTGATCCTGTATAAATGGCACCAGCTCCCGCGTTTGGAAATCTGTAGAAGCACAAGCCAGGAAAAATATATATCATCAACGCCTAGTAAAATATAATCCCGATAATTCGTAATCCCAAGGGACCAGTAATATTTTAAGAATTTATGCGGTATACCACTAAGCGAGACTTCAACTTTAACTGACCGGAAAAAATACTAGTTTCGTTCCTCAACTTTTCTGGATAAAATCTGTAAGCAAAATTGCTCTTAAAGAAAGAGAAAAAAACTTTAACGTGCGGGAACGACTGCCGGGTAAAAACTGGTATAACTTTCAAATACACCTTAGACGCCCTTTTTTGTTTTGTTTACATATTTAGCTGTTTTAATCATTTGGCGATTTGCTAAACTATATTCAAATACACAGACAAATTAGCAAAATTACTTTTTGACAACATTTAACAGCAGATGGTTTGACACTTTACCAGATTTTACCAACAAAAATTCTTTGGGTCAAATCTTACAACTTCTGACAAAGAGAGGATCTGTTTTGTTCTCCAATTTTTCACCTACTTTGCCAGAGTCTTTTGGGCTAGAAAATATTAGTTGTAAATTGTCAGTGTTTGCCCAGCGATATATTTAAAACTTTCGGAAAATTGAATTAAACGCATTCAAGGTCATCATCACTCGTGTTAACTAACTTCACGCTTAACAGTCGCAATGAATAAAATTCGCTGAGACATATCGACCTCCGCTTAAGTATTTGACAATTGAGCAGCCAAGTGTAAATGTGTTGACATCTGGTGACAAATTAGTAAATCGTCAAAATACCCTGTAGGGTAAAATATCATGGTACAATTATTACAGGTATTGTCNGGCGATTTGCTAAACTATATTCAAATACACAGACAAATTAGCAAAATTACTTTTTGACAACATTTAACAGCAGATGGTTTGACACTTTACCAGATTTTACCAACAAAAATTCTTTGGGTCAAATCTTACAACTTCTGACAAAGAGAGGATCTGTTTTGTTCTCCAATTTTTCACCTACTTTGCCAGAGTCTTTTGGGCTAGAAAATATTAGTTGTAAATTGTCAGTGTTTGCCCAGCGATATATTTAAAACTTTCGGAAAATTGAATTAAACGCATTCAAGGTCATCATCACTCGTGTTAACTAACTTCACGCTTAACAGTCGCAATGAATAAAATTCGCTGAGACATATCGACCTCCGCTTAAGTATTTGACAATTGAGCAGCCAAGTGTAAATGTGTTGACATCTGGTGACAAATTAGTAAATCGTCAAAATACCCTGTAGGGTAAAATATCATGGTACAATTAATACAGCTATTGTCTTCCCAGAGAGCCCGTTTTCCGATCTGCCTTATTTGAAAAAAAAAAAACATTGTTACCCACACTAAAAGCTTCAATGCAAGGGGAAAAGGATACTTTCATACACCATAAACTATAAATGTATACTAACTTTTTTAAACAAACCTTTTGGCAGTGAACTTACTTACATAATTTGCAAAAGTGAAAAAATAAACGTTTGCTTAGTAAACAAATTCAAAATTAAAAACAAGGGAGCACGAAATTCGATGTGAAGCAAAACTCTCTGAGAAGACAATACCTGTGAATAACTGAAAATATTAATATGTATTCCACAAGTTTCAAATTTAAATTTAAAAAATAATAAGTTTCCCAGTTTTTCGGTGTCCTCCAATATTACGCCGCCTCCGAATGGCAAATAGTTTTTGTGATAAGCTTTTTCGTGACAGAAGTACGATTGGAACTTTACCAAAGCCAGCCAAGAGCATGTTACTAGAAATATTAACAAAGAAAAATTAAAAAAATTATAGATATAGACACCAAAACAAATACCAACACATATTTTCATCGAAAATAAAACAGATATACCTACATACATACATACGTAAACTAAGCTACACAAGTATTCATGTGTTAATTTTTTTAAATACTTATTCACAATNCCAGCCAAGAGCATGTTACTAGAAATATTAACAAAGAAAAATTAAAAAAAATTATAGATATAGACACCAAAACAAATACCAACACATATTTTCATCGAAAATAAAACAGATATACCTACATACATACATATATAGACTGAGTTACACAAGTATTATTATATATGTGTTAATTTTTTTAAATACTTATTCACAACGTTTTTAAAGCTAAATTTATTTTGTTACTTTTTTTAAAAAATATTGTACATGCGTTAGTGAAAACCATATAAATAAAAATTTCAAACTTTATTAAAAATTTAGGAAAAATCATCGATCATTTATCAAAATTTAAGCTTTTTAATCTGAATCTTAGAACATTTTTGTGCATGCAGTTTTATAGCCCATAAAATTTTATTCTCATGAAGTGCAAGTTTCAAGCGGCTAAAAAATCGCGTTGATTTTAATATTTTTTTTATATTTTTGGTGACTACTTTTCGTTTTTTTTTTTTGAGAGAATAAGTGCAATTTACAAAAACTTGCATTGATTTTTGGAAATTTTGTTGCGAACGATCCGTTGCATTTTATTTCTTAAGAAATTTATATGGAAAAAATGCTAAAATCCGTCAGCCAAAAAAAACCCTGTGTTTGTACCAAAAACCAGGATTGATAGGTGGGTTGTTTTATCTATCTTGCCAAACAAGAATCAGCTGTTCAGCACAAAATGTAAATAAACAAACAGATGCAACAATAATTTCAAGGAACAAGCAACAGTGTTGCCACTTGCTCGGCATTTTTAAATAAAGTTGATCTTAAGCCCAACGAAAGCGAAATGGCATTTAAATAACAATCCAAAATTAAACTTGAGTGCGTTGGGATTTAAAACTACATATAAGGTCAATCAAGTACGCATTTATTTACAGACATGTCTGTGAATTTTTGGCAAAACAACTTAAATGATTTCGGAATTTGAATGAATAAGCCGCACTAATCCAGAAAAAAATCTTACACATACCCTAAAATGTAAAATTTCCGCTTAGTTAAAAGCTTAAATATTGCATAGAAACTCAACAAATTTAGTGCTTTGCTGAAAAGGTGAGCAAATAATTAAAATGTTTAGTCAAAAGTTCACTGTTATGTTTGCACATGCATACTTACAAATTCATGGGCGCAAGTTTGTGCTTATGCCAGCAAAAACACTTTATTTCTTATGTTGTGAATTAATGCTTAGCAGCCAAGTATGGTCAACCGTGGGTGCATGTACACTAGGGTGATCTAAAATTGCATATGACAAAAGTAAAGTCCGAATTTTAATACTCTTACGGAATCTTTATGGCATTTTGAAATCTCTTGCCAAAAAAAAAAAAATGATCAAAAACTAAAGATTTTAAAGTTAATCTCACAGGTCACAGTATGGGAGAAGCTATTGCTAAGATATTGTTCTACATCGAAAAAATATACCACGATTATTTAGACTTAAAAAAATATTTAGAGGTCGCTCCATGCGCTCAAAGTTTTCCATGTTTGCACATATTTTATATGGGGAAAAACTATTTTTCATAGAAATAACACAGAATTTTTGAAAATCGATATTTTTCGACTAGAACTCTACTACTCTTCGGGAGACTTCCAACAATAATACCCAATTTTTTATTTTACCATTTTTTACTACCTACCGATTTTTATGGATCCCCTTGAAATTTTTGGGTTTTTGGGGACCTATAAAAAGATAGTTAATGGCAACAAAATTGTTACACTAAAAATTGGCTATTATTATTGGAAGCCTCCTGAAGAGAAACAGAGTTTTGCTGTCGAAAAATACTGATTTTCGATAATTCTATACCATTTCTAAAAATAAAAATTGTTTACCCCCATATAAAATACATGGAAACCTTTGAGCGCTTTAAGCGAACTGTAAATATTTATTTATTATTATTTTTTTTTCAAAATAAAAANAGTTAATGGCAACAAAATTGTTACACTAAAAATTGGCTATTATTATTGGAAGCCTCCTGAAGAGAAACAGAGTTTTGCTGTCGAAAAATACTGATTTTCGATAATACTATACCATTTCTAAAAATAAAAATTGTTTACCCCCATATAAAATACATGGAAACCTTTGAGCGCTTTAAGCGGACTGTAAATATTTATTTATTATTATTTTTTTTTCAAAATAAAAAAATAAGGTTATATTTTTTTCGGTGTGGAACAATCCTAGGGGGTGGGAGCTTTAAATTCCGACTTTACTTTTTGTTTTACCACCCTAATATGCACACACTTGTGTTATTGTACATAATAGATAAAGTAAAGCGAAATTCATAAAAGCTTTTGTAAAAGAATTTAGTCACAAACACATTTCTCACACGTTTTCACGCATATGCTAAAAACAATAAAAACATGAAAGAATGTTGGCAGAAAAGCCGACTTTAAAATATTTTGACCCTGACAAGAACTGATACGTAACAAGCAAATATTTGTCAAAGTTGTTTTTTTTTTTAACGCTGTAGACGCAACCTAGCAAGTTGCCCAGCGTTGAATGAATTCACCCATTTGTAGGTATACTATGTAGATAAAGAATGAATGGATGTTGGGTCCAAAAGCGCGCATATCGAAGCTTACGGCAAATATTGCCTGCTGTGTAAATATTGCTAGGTTCGAAAATGTCGCAATAGGTGTAGCTAAATTTCACTAAAGAACCTTCCCATATATTCGTTCCGTAACCTATTTTTTTTTTGTGTTATGTACATAAATATGTATACATAATTTTAATTTTCTTTCTTATAATAAAACAAACAGTTCGATTTCTCCAATTGAAATGCGAATTAAAAATCAGTTGCGCATATAATTTAAATTATTTCTAACAAACTGTGGTTCTCTGTGTGAAAATGGAATTTGGACTTAATCAGTTTATGCAAAAATGTTCCCTAAATGTCTAAATGTCTGCTTCAATTAAATTTTACGAAAATTTAACCTCTTAAATGTTGTATAAAACCTTTGTCATTGATTTAAATCATTTATTTTCGTGTTCACTTAAACTGTTTCTTCAATTTAAGTGAATGTTTTCTGGAATACATATTTAAATTTTTAATTAGTTTTGAATGGCATTAGTCGAACATAGCATTGATTTGAGAAAATAAAATATTACAGCTACAAATTAGCTGTACTAAATAAAAGCAATAGGGCACAGAGAGAAGTGAATGCAAAACATGACAAGGGGTGTGCAAGGCAAAATCACCAGCGGTATGATCGGAAGAGACTATATTCTCGACTATGTGTTAACATTTAACCTCTTTTTAAGCACGTGGACTGCTAACTACTTGAATTACCCGCGCCCATACATATTTACCTTGAAATATTTCCTGAAAGAAAATTCATATCAGAAAGCCTTTCACTGTTTATCTTTGCCTACACATTTTTGCGGTTAAAATGAAACTTGCTAAGGGCCGTTTTCTCCACTAAGATAATAAAAAGTCTCCGGCAAGACAAATGAAAGACAGATGGCAAGGTAGTTCGAAAGGCGTTTCTTATTCTAGTACAAGTGTTTTAGCTAAAACCTCTTTCATTCAACACTCAGCCGGCGTAGCTCCAACAATGGCGATAGCCGAGTTGGCAAGGCAATGGCATGCCTTTCGCGAGATTCGAGTTCGAAACCACGTGCAGTGATTTTTTTTTAATAACTCGTCGGTGATACTGCAAAACGTTTTATGTCACTTATTACCTCTGGTTCTTAATCTTAATCTGTTATCTGTATCTGATCGCTTCTGGCAACCGTTCATCCTCATCAGCCAAAGGTAGACAGTGATGGCATTCGCTTGTTAGTGTCAAGGGTAGTAATAGACATAGACCGTTTTGCAGTAAAACCGATGATATATACATATGGTTTTTAATCGACTTAAAAAAAAAGAAAAAGTTACCGATTCAACGAAATACTTTTTTTTATTGTTTTGAAAAGAAACATATATTTTTTTTAAATTTTATTAAATTTTTAAAAACGCAATTTATTTTTTTTCTATTTTTTTTTTAATATAATATTATTATTTTTATTAATTTAATTTTCTTTGGTTTAAGATTTTTTTGTTTCAAAAATAAGAAGAAATTTTTTTAATTCTTTTACTTTTTAGGGTCTTATTTTACTTATGGCGATTTCGTTTCTACAAAATATATTACCCTCTCGTCGCCCTCTTCTTAGTGTTTGTGCGTAGAAGGCAAAGAGAATGTTGCATTTTTTGGTAGAAACAAAATCGGCATTAGTCATACTTTTTTTTTTGTCCTTTTATACATTTAATTTTTACATAATGTTTTAAAAGTTAAATTTTTTTTTTGTTTTTTTTTTTTTTTTTCATTTCAAATTCTTTCTATTATCATCTGATTTAATTGCATTCTTTGTCTTTGTCTAATTTATTTTTTTTTTTTTTTACTTTAGATTTTACTGTTTTAGAAAGAAAAATATATTTTTTTATTTGATTTAATTTTTAAAAATATATTATTAGTTTTTATTGTTTTAAAAGGAAAAATGTATGTATGTTTATGTATCTTTTTAAATTTTATTAAATTTTTGCAAAATTTATTGCTAAACGACGAGCAGTATAACGCTATGACCCCCTAGTTAGCACATCTTTCAATGTAATGTAAATTTTATTTTTTTAATTTTTGAAGATAATGCAAATACAATTTCCAATGCTGAAAAATATAATGCTAGTGAAATTTTGTTCAATAAATTATCCCAACTTGGTATTATATTTATTTTTTTGCAATAAAATTTGTAATAAATTTGCTTATTTTCATTAATTACATTCATATACTGTAAAAAAAACTTGCATTGTCGACCCTCATGCATTGTTTTCGACGCATATGGGACTACTAAGTGTGTTCAGTAGATAGAGTGAAATCTTGCATGTTGGAAACTAACAAAAATCCTGCTTTCAATTTATTTAACGTGCAAGGTTTCTTTTTTACTTTCTTTCAGTATTAAATAACTTTATTTTCTATATGCGAAACGCACATGATTCGTTTGTGGACTTTTCTGCATGCACTTTTTGAGCTGAAGCAACATATAGTAGTATGCATGTTATGTACCAAAAAAAAAATTCCCCAAAATTAACGGTATTTACACTAAAATTTAATAGACTATAAAACTGCATACAAAAAATTTGGTTTTAAAATTCTAAATATGCATCGAAAATGATGCAAGAAGATCGCCAACGTAATTTTTTAATTAACTAAAAAAAATAAAAATTTTAAAGAACGAAAATTGGTTTAAATCAAGCAAATTATTGAGCTTTTCAAAGCCGACAAATTTAATGAATTCAAAGCCGACCGTTTTCATAAGAATATAACAGTTGCATAGCGACGCGAAGATCTGATGAAGGTGAAAAAGCATTCAGTTTTTTTTTCAAGCGCAATATATGTAAATAACCTCTACATATGTACATAACAATTATTGTAAGCATTATTAGATATTTTATGAAAATAAATTATTGCATTAAATGTTAAAAATCAATGCATTAATTAATTGTTGTAACTCTGTTTCAAATAATATGACTATTCACAAATGTCCTTCGGATACGAAAAATCAACGAAAATTTAAGACATTTAAGGATGTGTCAAATATTTATCTGTTTTGAGAGCTTAATTGATACACATAATTTTTATAGTGCTTATGAAGAAGAAGATAATACCACATATTATGTGAATTTCCTTTTTCATTTCTACAGACGATATTTAAAACATTTTTCACTTTATTTTTGCAAAAAAAAATCCGTATGTCCACGTTAGTGTCTGACAACTTCAGTTAGCTATTTAGTATTGTACAAAAAGACACATGCGGCTAAGTTGGTAGATATTGCACTCATACAAACGCGCACAACATTAAATCTATGACAAATAAAAAAGGCACAACTTCATAAAAGAGTACAGTCCTAAATTAATTATAATGATGATTTACCACAAATGCTATAAATAATTATAATCGGACAATGTGTTCATTGCAAAATTTTACTCGTATGCGTGCGATTTATACCAGCATCAGTGACAATGTTTGACAATAGCGGAAAAGTCCCATACATAGATACATTTGTATGCAATTATGTGTATATACTAAGGCTGGGAGTTTCATACGGATTTTTCAAATATCCGGATAAACCGAATAAACGAAAAATCCGGATATTCCCGAAGATAAGATAATATTCGGATATCCGGATATCCGGATTTTTACGTACGTCTCCGGATATCCGGTATTAATTAAATGCAAAATAGGGCAAATAAATTAATAAAATGTGTCCATTTTCCGGCGCCATTATTTTATGGCCAGTTTTTTTCTATCAAAACGAGACTTTCATTTCCAATAACAGACACTCGTTCATCTGTGTGTGGGATAAAAGAACAACGAAACGATTTTTTTTTTTTTAATAGTTGGCACCTTTCCAACAAAATTTGAGAAGAGGCTTTGCACTGAATATCCCCTATAAACATTTTGGCGAACGTTCGAAAATGACCTTCGATATCCAATATGCATATCGAACTGAGAAGGAACTCGTAACCAACCTTAGTTTTCCAAGGATCATAGTGTAGATGGGTTCGAAAAAAAATGAAAACCGTAGTAACAAGAGAGGAAGTGAAATCCAGCGCATTTTCGTAGGGAAATAGAATACAATCACTCTCTCTCATTAAAATTTTAATTCGATAATGGGCAGGATTTCGAATTCATAACGAAGCGAAAATACATTGGATAACGAAGGTTCGGTTTTGCCGGAAAATGGCCTGGTTCTCGAATCGAATACTAACCTATCGCACATTCGTTATCGAAGGCGAGACTCGAAAAACAGATTGGTTTTCCAATCATTTTCGAATTGTTAAGCAAGCCCAATGTTTATTGAGTTCTAATAAATTTTGGAACCAAGTATATCTTTAAAATTTCACAGTTGTCTTAAAAAATCCTGACGCCAGAGGGAAAAACTAAAAGCGCAGTTCTACAATACTTCGCTCCTAGTTTTCTGAGTTGTTTTTTGTAATGTTGACTTTTGCTCGGTGTAATCAACGTAAACGGTTCATTTGAATTTGAATTGGTATAGCCCACTGCAGACTTAATACAATATTTGACATACATAAAAACGATATTTATAATATACTGAAATTATTACACTTTATTATATAAGTACTTTTTACAAAACACTTTCGAGCCACAATTTCAAGACTGGAATGTTGGAGTAAATAGCTGGGTTGTCTTTGTTGGCACAACCATAACCCCAGGATACAACACCAAGCAACTTATTGTCAGCCACCAAAGGACTTCCAGGCAATTCACCACAAGCGTCGTTCGCAGCCCGACCGCAGAACTGTGAATTGAAAAGATCACCGTCTTCGTATTTGTAGCCTTGAGTAACGCATTTCTTGGCGCTGGTGATAGTTTCAATTGCTTCTACCACGGCGTTGTTTGCATCCCAACCGACGAGTACACCACTTGAAGGTAAGCTGCTTCCCAATGCAAGGTAGCTGCTAACACTTACGGCTTCGGCCAACTTCACGATACCGATGTCATTCTCATTGGTTTCAATATCGTATTGTTTATAAAAGTTAGATCTAGAGATTTTAACGGTCTGGGCACCATTGTTGACACCAACGACAAATTGGCTAACATCGTAGTTAGCCAAACAGGAGGCGGCAGTGACAACGACTTTGGAATTGATTAAAGCACCACCACAGACGATGGTTCCATCGGCTAGCTGTAAGCTTACGAGGTACGGGTGAGCGCTAATAGAGGAAGCTGTACCACCTACAATTCCATCAGCTTGGGCGCCTGTAGCCGCGATCAACAGCAATAGAGTGCAAACGAATTTGTTGGCCATTTTGGTAGTTGTCGTAAGAAATGCTCAGTGCCAAACTTTCAACTGCGCCCTACTTGAGTTTTTGCGCCCTTATATGCTGTTTTTTTTTCACTCATGAACGTCACAAACTGAATATGTCCGTTGTAGTTAACATCAGAATAAACAGCCACGAAGCAAAAAGTTTACCAAGTATTTGGATAATTGTATTTGAGTCAAGAGGAGGCATTTCCTGTTATTTGAACAACTGTTTGTGCATATTTGAATAGATCGTGTGATGCTCCGTCTTGAAACAAATATGTAAATATTTACTTTATATGATATATAAACATTATGGCTGCGAGTTTTTAGACATCCCAAACAATCCCATTTTACAACCAGAATAAACAGAATGCGTTTGAAATATACGTTAACATATCATCATAAACGTTCTAAAGAACAGAGCTGTGAAACTGAGAAATCATTTAAAATTTTAATCATGAAATATTTACAAGTAGGATTTCATTCTGTTTTCCTTTTGGCTGGTAGTGTGGCTTATATTTTTTTCAATCTGCAATCATTAAAAAAAAATTGGATTTTACACAGCAAGGTGGTAAATACATACCTGAATGAAAAACTGAGAGTGCTGAAGTAAACAGAATTCAATAATGAATTAGCTTCCTGATGAATGAACACTTTCCAATCAAATTTTATACACTAAGAAAAATATGTACAGAAGAGTTATAACTTCTCCACGTATGAAACACAGCTTGATTCACATGAACATATTGTACAAATTAATAGTTTTGGTTGTTTAAAAAGCGAGTGCAAAATGTTCCAAGACAATTAGTATCCATAATTTTTTTCTTTAACAGATTCGAAAATATGCAGAACATGAAATATATAATCATGCATAACAATCATCGAATGATAGCAGCTTTATCATTCAGTCCATGATTTATCCCCATACATATAATGTACTTTTTTAAAATACATACATATGTGTGCCCATTTTTGCGCGGCCACCCTTTATGATCAGTTTTTATTTGTAAAAAACGATATTCTCATTTGCCAATACCAGGCGCTCATACATGTGAAGTAACAACTTTTCTATTTCTACGCACAAAATATTTTGTATAAATTTTTAAATTTCCAAAATTCTACTTTTTGAATTTCAAAGGCTCCTAGAATCGAATTAAAAAGTTCTACAACCAAATTTATGCGTATTGAAAACTTGCTACTTCATATTTATGAGCGCCTGGTATTGTGAAATTAAATCTATCGCTTCGTAAAAATAAAAAATCAAATTTATAAAATTGACCGCGAGAGTTTCTTCAGGACTTTAAAATATCATGAACTGAGTAATGAAAGCTGCTACGATACTTTTGCTTATGGCAAATGCTTTACCAAATTTTCTTAATTTTTTTTTACATCCGAAAATACGAATATTAACCGGTTCTTCGTAAATCCGAAAATCCGAATAATTGTACAAACGAATATTAACCGGATATCCACACTATCCGGTTTTTATCCGTGTCAACGGATAATCCACGTGGATATCCGGATATTCGAATATGCGGATAGTCCCAGCCCTAGTATATACCTATGCACATATGAAGGTAAACAAAAGTAAACAAAGACTCGTAGAAAGAAATCAAACAGGTGCGGATGTAATAGCAAAATGACAAATGAAGATTTCTTTCATTTTCTTTTCTTTTGCCAGTATTTCAGGTAAAGTTACAAACATACATATGTATGTACATACATATGTACGCTGAATGCACGCATACGTATTAGATAAACTTCGCTTTAATAAATTCACCTTTGGCTCTCCGTTAAGTGCGTTAGCTGATCCAATTCCACTGTTTGTAGGCCAAAATAGTGACCGTGATTTTATAGCTCTCATTTGACCTATTTTCTCTTTATGCAATTGCAAATGAATATGTGAAGATGAGGCGCATATGAACATATATGTACGTCTTTATGTATGTACTTAGATAAGGGCGGGTCGTTCCCCAAGTGAGAGTTTGTTTTGTTGGGGACATATGTACTTAGATTCCCTATACCCTAATGGAGATTCTACGCTTTAATATAGCTACGCTTAGAAACTAGACAGATAGTAGAAGACTCGGAATAACTGAAGTAATTCTCTTCATGGTGAATCTGATAGGAAAACACATGGCCGCCGCTTTGGCGTGGCGTTTATCGGACAGAATTTCTAGCTATAAAAAAGGTTGCTTAATACGCATGCCATAACGAAGACTACAATTAATATATTCTCGTTTAGCCAGTGGTAATGCTAATATCCGAGGTTGCACAGGAATGCTTGGCAGCTCTAAATGATATTAGCACCGTCTTCAAGGTTAGTCTCATAAGGGTTCCCGGACATAGAGACATTAAAGGAAAATATGAGCTAGACAGGAAAGGTATAAATCTGCCACTATGTGAAAACAAAGATAAGATTGGCATAGCTATGGCATTAGGTATTAGAAATGACATTATTGAAGAGGTCAATAGGTCATGGTTAGACGGGGGCACTTGTACGACAACTAGGTTACTATGGCCGCAAATTTAAAAATAAAAAAACTGAATATCTGCTCAGCCTCTTAAGGGATCATGGCTTGAGTAACCGTTCATTGGGTATTTGGTAGCTACGCTTCGAGACTCAGCATATTCATCCATGAATATTGCAGAAGTTGCAGAGATGAGGAAGAAGAAGAAACAGTTGATCACTTCCTCTGTAGCTGTCCAGCCTTAGCTAAGAATAGAGCGGGATTTTTAGGTAGGCACTTTATTAGCTCTCTTACGGAACTATCCATTGCAGGAACAAAACCAATCCTACGCTTCATTAAAGCTTCAAAATGGTTTCATAACGGACCTGTAAGGTCTAAGTAAGTTGATTGGTTTTCTGACTAACCTAACTTAAAAACTTTTTTCGACACCTATACTAATATATTGTATATATATGTACATACATATGTGCATTAGGGATGTTAATTTTTTGGCTTTTTCCGATCCCGGGATTTTCGGGATGGCGTTGTCCTAATACCGGGATCATGGGATTCGTCCTGGAATTTAATTTAGTCTATAGAATTTAGAAAATTAAATTTTTTTGGATTCACAAGGACAAATAGGTAATTTTTAAGCTGACGAAGTTAGAAGAACGAAATTCGAGGATGTTATCGAGTTTATATAAGCCCTTAACATATATTTTTTTCAAAAACAAGTATTGCGAAATTTCAAGGATAAAATTTTAAAACTACATTTTCAGTATTTACCAGCCTTTCTGCACCAGATTTCCTCATTAATTTTATACCTATTCATACTTCTTCTCCAAGCACCTTTCTTTGAATTTTTTTAATCATTTTTGAATTACTGACGTCAGCGTGAAAAACTAAAAACCCTAATTTTAATATATTTGGCACAGGGTTTCGCGAGTATATTGATATTTGTAAATAAAAAAGTTATATACTTGCCAAGAATCCGGGGATTTTCGAGACTTTAAAAAGTCCGGGATCCCGGAATTCGAATAAATGAAATACTTTAAAAAGCCCAAGACTTTTGTTGTCTTATTTTCCACAATTGATTTGGTAAAGTCTCCATGCCAACCAAAGTCGCCAAGCAAGGAATAAGATAAATTGCAATTACCATATTACATCTCTCCCATTTACTGAAAGAAAGACATAATCCAGAAAAAAAGAGTTTAATATACAGGAAAAATTCATGCAATTGCATGTTTCTGGACTAAGAGTAACAATCACACGCTCATGCCATTACATTTACGCTCAAGAACGCTCAAAGAAATTTTTGCAATTCTTGTCGTCGGATATATGTAAGGGGGAACTACCTTACCTATAGGTATTCAAAAACAATAACGTTCACTCAACTCATTCAATGGTGCAGGCTCGTGCTCCTAGTACTATTGTTCGATTTCATATTGCGAATTCGTACTCCATACTACAATTATACATACAAATGTATAACGACCGTTGCAATGGAATGACACATTTATATACGTGTAAATATATATACGTATGTATATGTAAATATTTATATTTTACATCCCAACAAACACTGAAACAAAAATTTTCAAACGTTTGATAAAATCGTATTTCTCAATTTGATTTCAGCATTGTTTATCATTCGAAACTAAACAGTTTCTCAAATTTTTCTCGAACATTGTTNGTCAACATGGCACAGATGTCGCAGTCCATCAGTAGCCTCCTACATCAGCCGCAAAATTGTTCTTCAAAACAAACTATGCAACAAAATTTTTTGCATCACCCAAATTTTCAAATTTTCGTTTCGTTCCGCTCCACACACGTTTGAAAGTATAGGAAAATTTCATATCAAAAACGTGATTTTATTCGAGATGCATTTGAGAATTAACGGTTGAGATTGCAAAAAAAAATACTGATTCTCAAATCCATCTCAAATTGAGAAGTAACAAAAATGTTTATTGGGATGCTAATTGCCGGCAATTTGCTCACAAAAGAAAAGTTGAAACTCATGTTAGGTAATTCAAAAAAAGATACAAAAGCAAAAGGTTGCCCCACGAGTGCTGAACTAATGTCTTATTTGTGCTATTTTATGAATAAGTATCATCTTGAGTCCATAATGCTTACATGCATATACATACATATAAATGTATGTATGTTTTGTGTTCAACATTTAACCGGGGGCGGCTTTTGGATTGCAATTCCATTGGCGGATATTTTTTTCTTAAAAATTTTCAAAGCATGACATCGCCATCGATTGGCAGTAGCTCGCAAATTTTAATTTTAATCAAATGATTGAATTATGTTGTGACTAATTTATTGTGTTGTTGTTTTTCCTTTATTTACAGTTCCATTCTTTTCATACCCACTTTTATCTTTTTATTCTTACAACACACATGCACTTACAGAATATTAGTATTTCAAAAACTTAATTTAAATTTTTTTTTTTTTTAATTGCAGCAATAAAAAGACAAAGCATACAGCTGAGGAAATCTGCGTAGTCGCACGAGTCCCATCAAAGATCCAATATACAGATTGGCAGTAGCTTGAGTGCTTACGCTGATTCATTAGAATAATAAACAAAGCAGTTTGTTAAACTCTAGTCGAATTCAAATAGGGCAGGAAGTCAAAAACACTAAAGAAAAATGGCATATACGAATGAAACAGAAAGCGACGTGTGGAATTTCCTATTCGTTGAGTTGGCTGGTAAGTAAACAAATACTTATATATATCTGTGGTCACAAGCAATAACCGCCTAAGTCGACTTAAGAAATAATGGAGTTATGTATAGTATATGCTAATGTATTCTAAATACAAGCCCTATTGCATGCGTACATACGTGAAATCCCCATCTCGCCAGCTAGGCAACTTAAAAAGTTATAGGCGCAAATATTTTGGTTTCCCCATAAGGCTCTAACATTACAATCCAAATGTTTAAACTGTTTTTCCTCGAATTCAGAGTTTTCGACTTAGGCGGTTATTGCTTATGACCACAGATATTCGTATCAACAAACTTAGAATCTTTAAAGTTTAATCCGCCAAATCTGTTCGAAATTTCATATAGGTATGTGTGCTCGTACATATAGTATGTAGTATATTCTTTGAATACCATACAATCCTTTGAAATATGTACTCGTATGTACTACTTAAGCAACATTGAAAAGAAAAGAACTATATTTTGAAGTAGCAATTTATTTCAAGCTAAGTACTTAAGCTGACAATTACTTTTTTATCTTATACTAATAATAGCATTTTTTCACTTCCTCAATAGATCCACGTACAAATGATTGGTTCCTAGTTAAATCGCCAGTACCGATCTTCTCTATTGTGGGGCTTTACTTGTATTTCGTGCTTTCTTGGGGTCCACGTTATATGAACGATCGCAAGCCTTTCAAATTGGAAAAGACTTTAATTGTGTATAATTTCCTACAGGTATTGGTCAGCGCATGGATGGTCTACGAGGTAAGTCGTATTTTGAGTCTTTTGTTGATTTTATTATGCATATTTATACGTTCAAATATACATATGTATGTACATATTTACACATGTGAGTGTGGCATTTGAATTGAATTTTTATTTGTAGGCCTAATTTATTAAAACCAGTTTTCATTTCCAAATTATTGCAAAAGGTCACAAACTCAACCTTTTAGAGCAATTTTTGTCGCTTCTTTGTATCAATTTAGGAAATTCCCCATATAAAATAATACTCGTAAATACATATATAATTTGTGCAATAGGCCTTTCCATTTAGACTATTCCGCGTTAGCTTTTCTGCTTGAATTTTTAATATTTAAATAAAACTATTAAAAAATTAAATTTAATTAAATCAAATTGAAAAATTAAATTAAATTAAAAAATTCATAACTTCTTAAGATTGAAATTTTTATTTTTTTTTAATATGGTTTGATCAAAGCAAATGGGAAATATGGATCGTAATTATAAAAATTAAAAAAACACCGCTATTTTGTATGAAAAGTTATTAAGTTGATAACTTGACGGTTTTATCGATGTTTGCCACGCCCATAAATTTTAAGAGACACTTTTTTAAGTTCACTTTCTCAGTTTGAGTTTGAAATTGGGCAAAATCTTGTTTTTTTTTTTATTTTGGAAAAGCTTCTGCTATAACGACACAACTCAAATTATAGGAATTTTCAGTAGAGCTAATTAAAGTGTTATTTGGCACGCTGTTCATTAGAGACACTTCTTTATCTCCTTATAAAATCTTAGGGGGCATGCGCCCTTAAGGACACTTCCGCCATTAAGTGGCATAAAATATTTGGAAGTATGTGAATATATTTAGAATTTATTTACGTAGATATGTATGTATGTTTGTATATCCAAAGAGGATGAGTAATACGTTTATTTCCGAGAGTTATTGAATTCAAAACAAAATTTTGCAAAAATTAATTTTTACCATTTTAATAATTAAAGCGGCATAGTCGCTTGAATGAGACGCCATAAATACGAGTTCGAGTCCTCATTTCAATATACGTATATGGTTGCATGCAGTTTTACAACCGTTTCATATAAAGAATTGTCAAAATTACAATAAACAGAACAATTTCAAAATATGGAAACATAACCCCGTACCAGTTTTAAATTTGCCAACCAGCATGACTTGGGTAAAATCTTCATTTTTTTCATATTTCTAATTCTTAGCTCTAAACGCTTAGATCAATAACCTCAAAAGAAAGAACTTGGCAAAAAAAAAAAATTAACGGCAATCTAATTCAGCGATTTCAAAGCCATCGAAAGAATATTTGCGTTGGCCAATACAGAAAAAGGTGTTGAAAAACCAAAGGGTTTCTAAAGTAAAAAGCCTTTGTTTAGATTGAGACGACGAAGAACAGACTCCTGTACAACTACAAATGTTAATGCAACCTTTAAATATAAAGCGAGCTTTAAATTAAAGAGAGAGCGGCCCTTAGTATGATGAAAGCGCCCGTTTTTTTAGCAAGGACGCAGCGAAACCTCTCGAGCCCTGGGTCGGTTCTATTCACCTAAAAAAATAAAACCAAATTTGTATTATTATTATTTTTTTGGTAATGTATGCACACTTTGCGCCTGCAACTATTTTTTCATCAAAAATAATGATTATATTTTAAGATTTTTTTTTTTTATCAAAAATTAAACACATTGCTTGATTATTACTTTATCTCACATAAATGTTATAAAGAAGGAAACAAACCATTTCACCACATTAATTTTAACAACTTTTATTAAAACAAAAAGTTAAGTAATCCATTATATACTGCCATACCCACAATGCGGCCATGCATATCCTGCTGCAGTGCCACGCTCGATGGCAAGTACGTCTGCCGAAAATCTCCAGCGAGCAATACGAATACTTAACCCATCTGCAACCGGCTGCCGCGGATATCTTGCAAGCTTCGATCTAGTGCCTCGATTGCATGCTTGTGTGACTTCGTACATTCGTCCCAAACTATTAATTTCATTGTTGCAACATAGCCCCGCCACCATTGTTTTGCTAATGTTGCAAGTTGATGTATCCTGACTCGCAAGGTTCAGAGTCAACTGATATCCCTGAGGAGGTAACAGCTAGTGCAACATACTTGGCAACTGTGCTAGTAGCAAATTCAGCAGTCTTGCCAGTTCCCGCTGTTGCGTCCAAGAATTAAAAGCCACATTCTTCGCTTTCCACACGGCTCACTATTTTATGGGAAATTTGCCTTTTCTCGGGAAATAGTTTGGGTTCTGTTTCGGTGACTTCAGCCGCCAAGTTCATGGTGTTGTAATCAACTCTCTGAATAACTCATTGGACAGTTCTCCCGTTCGTTGTGGAGTGGACGAGCTGAAATCCCACATGAGTTTCGCACCATTGAGAAAAATGTATCCTTATTTAATTTAGTTAATTTAGATTTTTTTTTTTAACTCAAAACAACACACCGCTATTTCATGGAATTACTTTTTCTTCTTATTTGGCGTTGTAGCCGCCTAAGCGATTTTGGACGAGTTCAACAAAGGCCAGTCGTTTCTCTTCTCCACAAAAAAAGCGAAAAAGCTGTTTTATTACTTTACTTGTTTATTGTGCCTCCGCAGAAATTATAGAATTTTCTTTAGAATGAAACTCTCACTTTATTTAGTTACTTATTTGATGTTCTATAATTTCTCAATCAAATTTTGTATGACTTATTTCATTGTTGTTTATGTTATTTTCTTCTTCATAGGGCTGTGTGGCATGGACAACGTACAATTGGCGCTGCCAGCCGGTTAACCATTCTTTCACACCGCAAGGTCTTAGGGTAAGATAACTCAAACAAACTACATAAATACTTGCTATCTAAATTACTCACTTTTCTTGTCACTCTTATTGTGCATTTTCCACATAGGAAGCGCGAGGCGTCTATGTCTACTATTTGGCGAAAATCACCGAATTATTGGACACAGTTTTCTTTGTGTTGCGCAAAAATGAACGTCAAGTTACATTCCTACACGTATACCATCACTCAGTTATGCCGTTGATCTCATGGGGCACCACCAAATACTATCCCGGCGGGCATGGCACCTTCATTGGCTGGATCAACTCATTTGTGCATATTGTTATGTACACCTATTACTTATTATCGGCATTTGGCCCGAAAATGCAAAAGTATCTGTGGTGGAAGTCGCACATAACCAATCTGCAAATGGTAAGTATTGCGATTTGATGTTAGTGCGTAATTACTCGTACATTTTAATGAGCAAAAAGACCGGTTATTTGACATTGAAGCGCTTAAACGCAACGCTCTTATGCTCTTATATGGTTCGGCTGTGATTTAAGTGTGAATATTCTGTTTTGTCACTTGTTGATTGACCACTGTATGATAAATTAATAACATATTAATACATATATCAAACGGATTTCGGCATCCATATTTAACACAATTTATAGGCATACGCATGGTGTGATTGAAAACTCAGTGCGGCGCTCTTTTCAGGAAATTCATATAATGTCAAAAAATATAAACGAACGAACGAACGACTTTTTTTTTAATTGCACGGTATATTTATTACATTTCGTATAAGAGTAACCAAGTAAAAATTACATAGCTTCGAAAATTGATAGAGTAATTCAGTGCAGTACACACAATACAAATATCGAAATATATATTTACTTCAGAGGAAAATGTATATAATTTTAGGTAAAGTTTTCCCGCAAATTAGGTTCAATTTTAAAATAAAATTTGTCATCAGGTGCAAAAGAAGACCAGAACAAACAGCTGATAGCATACCTCAAAGTCAAGATTAAACATACCCTGCAGGGTTCCACAAAAAAATACATTCAATCAATCACTTATCGAGAAATAAGGAACTGAAATTGTGTATGGTAAGTCGAGCTCAATTAGCGCCCTAATCTATAAAGGTTGGCTAACTGCTCGATTAACTGCATGTCTGAAAATAGTATTACTCAGCTACTCACACAAGAACACGCGATGTCAATTTGCTGTCGTATTTATTAATCATCATATGAATAACGTAATCGTACAGTGCTCTCATATGCATACATATATGCCCGATTTAATTGTTTTGAAAGATGAACACACTATACATATTTTTTTATATTTTTTCACAGATCCAATTCTGCATGGTCTTCATACATCAAACTCAGCTCCTGTACACCGATTGCGGTTATCCCAGATGGTCCGTTTGTTTCACCCTACCCAATGCCATTTTCTTCTACTACCTCTTCAATGACTTCTATCAGAAATCGTACAAAAAGAAACAAGTGCAAGCAGCAGATGCTTTGAATGCCAAATGTGCCGCCGCTGCTGCTGCAACGGCCAGCGACAACAACAATGACATCACCGCCAAAAATTTGAATGGTTTACCGATAGCCGCAGCGTGCGACACACAAGCGAAAAAGAATCTGTAAACAAAAGCTTTAAAAAATAAAAAAAAAATTAATGAGGTGCCTTACCTCCAAGAACTGCCAAAATGGACTCAAAAGAACACGCGCACGCATAAATGTGTATGTGTATGTTTGTTCGAGTATATGTATGTATATGCGTGCCCACTCACCGACGCTGTGTCCGAAGCTGATCCGGGGCCAAGATGTCAGCTATACCTCAACATATCTCAGTTGTTNATGCGTGCCCACTCACCGACGCTGATCCGGGGCCAAGATGTCAGCTATACCTCAACATATCTCAGTTGTTTAATCATATCTACTAATTTTAAGTTAAATCCAGTTTCCTTTTTATCCACCATATTGTCTTTTTTGTATGTAAATAATATTTATGTACATACGCACTTACATATACATACATATGTAGTGAAAATTCAGGTGTTCCTGGATGTGTGCGTTGAGGGTTCTTAGTTATTAACGGTTATGCAAATATTTGTTGTTTCTTGCACAAGAATAACTTGCCGATTATTTGATTTTTATATTTTTTTATTTCACTACACAATGCCGTCTTATTGATAAATCAATAACAGAAATTATTTAAACAGCTGTATACTTTCTAAGTCAATGGAGCAAGCAAATGGTGTTTACTTACGAGTACAATGAAGTACTTAATACGAAATTTGTATGTGATTGATTCCCTTGAGGGAACTCGTTATGCTTTTTCCAAGTATACCAAAATAAAACGGAGCCGGTTGCCAATAGTTTTTAACTAAAGCTACTTAAGTCAAAATAAATACGCTAAAGCGTTGTTTAGTTTTAATTATTACGAATACTTTTAGTTCTGTAAATATGTATGTATGTATTTTAAAAACGTGTTTATTTGTATATACCGGTACTTACAAATTTAGAAATATGTATGTATATGAAAATTAAATATTTACTTAAAACTTGAAGTTGCGAGTTTATTTTATCAAACCCAATTACCCAGTGGGAAAATGTAATGTATAGTAATCGAAAAAGTAATGAGTAAAACAGGTCTTTTCACATTCGAAAATGCATTTTTTCCCACACGACGATGTCCTGGGGCATTCATTTTTGCCTTACCAGAATATGATTTAGTATGAATTTTTTGCGACTTTTTGGCTACATTAGAATGCTAATTACATATTAAGCAGTAATAGAATCTAGAAATCATAAGAAATACATTACATTATTTATTACGCATAGGGATGTGCCGGATATAGATTTTGCCGGATAACCGGATTCCGGATATCCTGTAAAAAATAACAGCCGGATTCGGATATCCGATCGGATATCCGGTAGACTGCTGCCCTCATTAAATTTCACAATATTGTTTTTTTGCCGGCTCGAGTTCACCTCGACCTCCGCACCGTTTCTGATGCTACAGAATTTACCACTTCGAAAACACAATTACGCACACATTGTGCGATGCTATCGCAGTGAAAAATGGCATCTTATAAACAAACATAAAACAATCTTCATCAAATTCTTTGCTTTTGAACAATCAAGATGTTTTGTTTTCTTATGTTAATTATACCTTTCATGAGCATGAAATGGTATTATAACTTTGGTCCGATGTTTGTAAGTACCAGAATAAGAAGAGATAGACCCATTAAAATGTATACTCAAATGATCAGAACGTCGAGCTTAGTCGATTTAGCCATGTCCGTCTGTCCGTCTGTCTGTCCGTCTGTTTGTATGCAATCTAGTCTCTCAGTTTTCGAGAATCCGGATGAAATTTAGTAGGTGGGTGTAGTTTTACAAACTATTAATCATTTGTCGGAACCGGAAGAATCGGACCACTATAACATATAGCTCCCATACAACTGATTGTTCAGATATGAGATTTTTCGTTATAACTTCTCCACTTATGCAGCTAGAAACATGAAATTTTGCAATACTTTCACCCATTATCAACAGAATACTTACAGTGAAAATTACAAAGATCGGGTCACTATAACATATAGCTCCCATACAACTGATTGTTCAGATATGAGATTTTGCTTATAACTCCTATATTTAAGTAGCTAGGAACATGAAATTTGGCACTGTTGCCAATCATTATAAAAAGAATATTTTCAGTGAAAATGGCGAAGATCGGGTAGCTATAACCTATATCCACCATACAACTGATTGTTCAGATATGAGATTTTTTGAGATAACTTCTCCATTTATGCAGCTAGGAACATGAAAATTCACAATATTTTCAC